>NC_065446.1:48341035-48641035 GCF_917563875.1 Diabrotica virgifera virgifera
GCAATAAATGGTTTACCATCTTAAATAAGAATGTCATAGATTGGACATACATAAAATGTTCAACCTTTAACCAATTTAAAGTTTTCAGCATATCTTGAATTCGAGTATATCGATTGCATCTCAATATTACTCTCATAGCCTTATTTTGGAGAATTTGAAGCCTGTCATAATTAGAACATCCTGTATAACTCAATGAACAACAATATAAAAAGTGAGGTAATATTAACGAATTATAAATTGTTAATTTAGTTTGAAATGTCAAAAATGGTGATACTCTTCGAAAAAAACCTATTTTTTTCCCTATCTTTCTGCAAATGTAATCAACATGTTTACTAAAAGTTAGTTCCCTGTCCAATATGAATCCCAAATACTTTATTTCCTGAACCATTTCAATTTTTTCATTATTTAATTTAATGTGAACATCCAAACTTAAGAATTTCCCGAAAAGAGTATTATTACCAATAAACATGTATTTGGATTTTAACCAATTGACTTTCAATTTGTTTAACTTAAATCTTTCAGTTAATAAATGCAATTCACGATTCATCGTGTCCACTACATCAACAAAATCTTCCCCATAAAAATATATTAATGTGTCATCAGCAAAAAGATGAATTTTACATTTGCTTAATACGTTTCCCACATCATTAATGTATAATATGAAAAGTAGAGGTCCAAGTACACTGCCTTTGGTACCTATTTGACAGATAATTTTCCAGCCAATTAAAAACTGCCCCGTTAAAACCATATTTCTTTAATTTCAAAAGAAGTATATGACGATCTATTGTTTCAAATGCTCTTTTGAGATCTATAAAAACTGCGCATATACCGACCCCTGTCGTATCTAAAATACTTTTCATATCTGAGACAACTAACTGTAATGCGGTCTCACATGAATGAGAATTTCTAAATCCAGACTGGTAATTATACAGGATATTATTTGAAGTAATAAATTTAATCAGCTGATTGTACACCACAATTTCTAAAACTTTTTCACAAAATGGGAGCATATTTATTGGACGTAATTGATCAAGTTTATTAGTATTAGGAACTTTTGGAACAGGAACTATAGTTGATATTTTAAATTGCTTGGGCACCAGGCCCTTCTCTAAACTCATATTAATTAAATTTAATAAAGGATAACCTAACACATGAAATAGATTTTTGATAATATCAAGACCTACTTCATCTGTACTATTTTTTTTTATATTGTAATTTGATTATATCATATAGTTGGTTTAGTGATATGTGTTGGTATTACAATTCTCTATTGTAGACTTTTATGTGTTGGCAACACCTGTGAGTGACACAAGTGACAAGTGTCAATGTCAACAAGAACTTTGTAATGTAACCAGGAATTTATCTTAAAATAAAAACGTTTATTTTGTCATCGTATTATTTGATTAACTATTTCCATATTTAACCATCGAGGCTTCCAACAGAGTAATATTAGTGAAAATGTGTATGCGCCAGTAGCAAGAATGGCTACAATTAGGGTATTATTGTCATTGTATGTAGAATATGATCTTTTTGTAAAACAGCTAGATATTAAGTCCGCTTTCCTTTATGGAACGTTGAAAGAACCAGTATATATGTATCAACCAGAAGGGCTTGAAGGATATGATAAAAATTTAATTTGTAAGTTAAGCAAATCATTGTATGGTTTAAAAGAAGCTCCTAAATGTTGGAATACACTTTTTCATTACTGTCTAACTGATCTTGGTTTTCAACGATCTAGGAAGGATCCTTGTTTGTATTTTAAGGATTTTACATTTTTACTTATATATGTTGATGATTTGATAATATTTTCAAAAATTGAAGATAATATTATTTTTATAAAATCTGAATTAAAGAAAAAATTTAAATTAAAAGAGTTTGATAATGAAAAACTAGTATTTTTAGGTTTACATATAAGTAAAATTGGAAATGAAATTTGTATCTCACAAAAAGAATTAATTAAGAAAATTTTGCAAAGATTTAATATGAGTGATTGTAAAATGTCAGATATTCCAATGCAACCTAAACTTAATCTGTCAATCTGTAAAGATAAAGATTTGGTAGGAAATCTTAAGCTACCTTATAAGGAATTGATTGGTTGTCTTATGTATGTAATGTTAGGCTCTAGGCCAGACTTAAGTTTTTGTATGTCATATTTTAGCCAATTTCAGAATAATTATACTGAAGAACATTGGAAAAATTTAAAAAATGTTTTGAGGTACTTGAAATCTACAGAAAATTATGTTTTAAAGTTTGTTAAAAGTAGAAATAAAGAAATAGAGATAATATCCTATGTTGATGCAGATTTTGCAATCAGAATGACAGAAAGAGTATTAGTGGTTATGCTATAAAGCTTAACAATAATGTTATTTGTTGGAAAACTAAAAAGCAAAATGTAGTGTCACTATCTAGTGCAGAAGCCGAGTATATGGCATTATCTTCATGTGTTACAGAAAGTTTGTTTTTCAGTCAGATGTTAGAAGAGATTTTTAAAACTATTTATAATATACATGTGTATGAAGATAACCAATCATGTATTAAGATGGCTTCTACATTGGAATCAAAAAGAACCAAACATATTGATGTTAGACATCATTTTATTAGAGATTGTTTAGAAAAGGAACTAATTAATTTAAAGTATGTACCATCTGATCAGCAGCAAGCTGACATTTTTACAAAGTCACTGCCAAAGACTAAATTTACATATTTTAGGGAACTTCTAAATGTTGTTGAGTTATAGTTTTAAATAGTTTTGTCAAGTTTTGTATAATTAATATAGAATTGCAGAAGGGTGTTGGTATTACAATTCTCTATTGTAGACTTTTATGTGTTGGCAACACCTGTGAGTGACACAAGTGACAAGTGTCAATGTCAACAAGAACTTTGTAATGTAACCAGGAATTTATCTTAAAATAAAAACGTTTATTTTGTCATCGTATTATTTGATTAACTATTTCCATCTATAAGCAGACTATTTCCATCACGCATTCCTAGAATATGCTCTCAAAAGTTTCAAAATTTACATCAGATGAAACAACTGTCTGCAAATTTAAATTAATATCACTATTTTGGTCAAAACTTACAATAATATCTTTAGTACTATCAACATAATATTGATTTAATATGTTTGCCAAATTTACACTATATGTTACACCTTCATGTTCAAGACTTTGAAATTGTGATATAGTTTTATTAGTTCCTACTAACTGTTTGAGATGTTTCCACATTTGTTTAGAATTACCCCTATTTCTATCAATATTTGACTCATAAAATCTAATTTTAACTTGTTTTAAAATTCTAACACAGTTATTTCTTTCAATTTTATAGTTATTCCAATCTACGCAATCGTTTGTAAACAAAAATCTTTTATAAGCAATATTTTTATTCTTAACTACTTAACTTCTTTATTTGTGAAACGGAGAGAGTTGTTTTATATCACATACCATATTGGTTTATTTTTTATTGAACAGTTCTACAGCATAATTTAGTCATTCATAAATTCAAAGAAGAAATAAGTAATCTAGTCAAAAAAGTGAAAAGTGAATTTTGTTTGAATAGTAAGAACAGTCTAACGAATTATTTAAATGAAAATTTTGTTAGAAAAAGGAGATAGCAGAATTAAAGATTAATTTATTAGATAAGAAATAGTTGCAACAAAATTAAGTTTAGCATACATTTAAATCTTATATTTATGGTATATTGGATAAATAAATAATATTTATAGAATTTATATGACATTGAGTATATTTATTTTCCCTGTTTTGTCCTGGATGAAGTAAGCAACTAGAGATACTAGAAGCCACAAACTAAAGGTAATACATTGAAATAAATTAGCCCTGAGAATAAATTTTATTGGGAAGTTTTATTTAATTTTGGTTTTGATTTCCACAAGTAGTAATTAAAATAAATAATTAATTAATAAAAATAAGAATATGCTGATTAATCTCATAACAGAGAGAATATACAGAGCATAACAGTACAATATGTAGAATATATGAGAAATAAATGTTCAGATTTTACGTGCATTTCAATTATATGTGCCACATCCAGTCCCGAGGAGCACGGATAATCAGGGTTCTTCTGTATTAGAGGAAGTCTACTGGTGGCACTAATTAATGCCAAAATGAGAGAGCATAGGTTAACGACGTTCTACACCTTCGGCAAAGAATTAAGGATTTGCATGAAATTTTAGTATGTTATAGTTTACTTCAAAAAACTAAGACTTGATTTTTTAAAAATTGTTTTACAGTGCCATTTAATTACTATTAAGGTTCAAAGTTAAGTTTTAATATGGGCTCTTATGGGAATTCTTAAAAAGTTAATAACTTTTGACCCAAATTTACGATTTTTAATTATTTGTGCTTCAATTAAAGGTTTTTTTTGTAAGGAATAACATATTGAAAAATGGGGATTGTTTACCGTACCATTATTAAATAAAAGTGAAAATACTGTTTCGAAAATACTGTTTCGTTCTTAAAAAGTTAATAACTTTTGACCCAAATTTACAATTTTTAATTATTTGTGCTTAAATTAAAGGTTTTTTTGTAAGGAATAACATATTAAAAAATGAGGATTGTTTACTGTACCATTATTAAATAAAAGTGAAAATACTGTTTCGAAAATACTGGTCGCTTGCATATAAGTTTCCCCCCCTTTCCTCTGAGAGGCATACCCCGCAACAAAGGTGTAGAACGTCGTTAAGATGGTTTGGTCATGTTCAATGACAAGACATTAATCTCCCAATATGAAGAATTGCTGAACTGTGGATTCCTGGAAGGAGTAGAAGAGGAAGACCAAAGAAAACCTGGGTAGACACACTTAAGAAGAACGTGTCAGTAAAGGGGATTGATAAAGGCAAAGAGAATGATGATGTACCAGATGGAGAGCACGCAATTATTGGCCAAGATTCACGAATATTTGTTACAAAAATGGAATTAAATGCAAAACATAAAGCATAAAAAATACTGTACCTAATAGAATATACAGCAACCTAACATAAAATTGCACTGTTATCAAGTGCAGAAGAGCAAGAGATGTTTCTAACGCAGGAACAGACAACAAAAGAATAGATAATGGAGATAGTTGAAATTATGGACAAGGGATAGCTTTAAATAATTCCTGCCAATAGTAAATACTTTAGTAAATAAATTGATTAATACTAAAATTTCTGTTTGAGTACATCAATCTGGTAACAATCACATATCTAAAATATTACATTCCAGTTATATTAAACAAAATCTGGTAGGTACTTACATTATCCTTATGGTAGGACACAGATCTAAAAGAACCAAAGAATATTGGAAGTAAGGCCATTACAACTAAACTAATATATGCAACGGCCGTTCCTTCTGGTGTACTAGGAGTCTTTTGAGTAGCATTTTTGGCATTTTCTGTTAAATTTTCGGACGCTTGAGCAACAATAATGTTAAAGAGATTGGCCATGTTTTCAAATGAACGACCAGACACGACAAATGTTTAGAAATAAAAGGTAAACGTCATAATGTCACTGTCAAAATAAACGTCAGCAAAGCCAGAGGCCACGTAATTAAGCACTTTTTAGCAAATAGCTGTCAGTTAGTACTACCCACAGAATAGGTACCTGGTACCTACTATGACGCAATTACATCTTAAATGACCATTTTGCAATGTTTACAGTGTAGAACGTAGAACCACCGAACAACCACCGTTGTTCGGTGGTAGAACTCCTATAAAAATGATATTGCTATTTGGAAATAAATGCATTAAACTGCTTTTATAGAAAACAAAATTACAAATAAATTAATGAGCAAACACAAAGAACTGATAGATAACATTTTTTATGTTTGCCTACCGCTGTCAGATTGATGTTAAAATTGACAACATATAGGGCTTTTCATCGATTGTCATTTGTTTCGAGCTTCTGCCGTGTGTCACATAATATTAATATAACTACGTCATACGTCTTTGGTTTGTATTATTGTATATACCAATAACGTATGTCGTAAATATATTAATATTATGTGACACATGACAGAAGCTCGAAACAAATGATTGTGAATGAAAAGCCCTATTCTAATGGCCTATGATGTTTCAATAGGTTTGTTCTAGCAAACAGTTAAACTAGTCAGAAACCGTCAGCAAACAGTTGGTCAGTGAGAGAACATACCTAATACAGTAAAGTGCTATCTCCTCTACTCGCTCTGGTCGACTATTCGCTGATGGTTTCAAACAGTTTGAAAGTGATGCTAGAACAAACCTTATGTTGTCTATTATTGTTTTATGTCACTCACATTGTCACTGTCATCTGTCACTGTTTGTCTGTCTGTCAGTTACAGTTCGTTAGTTCCTTTACTTTTCACTTTTCAGTTGGTAGACATAGAAAGAAGTATGTCAATGTCACACAAAAAATCACAATTTTATGAAAAACTGGTAAACAATCATATTTTGTAAGCATTAATTAACAAAATTTATGGTCTCAAATAAACTAGCAAAAACAATTATCAAAGTATAAAATGGTTCAGCCAATGGTAAATACTATAAACACACGATTTCATCCTTATCATGGTGAAAATATAATATTATCGGAAAATAACACAGTAGCATATAGAACAAAAAGTTTCGCCAATGCAGTAACTTTTAGTGAAAAACCTCTAGCTCCCGGTGAAATTTTTCTGCTGGAAATAGAACAGAATCAAACCGGATGGAGTGGGCATATGCGATTAGGACTGACTCAACTGGATCCTTTGACAATGTTGAAACCGGGTAAGTGGGTCCATAAAATTAATTAAACTTCTTCTTAGCCTTCTATCGTGCATTTCTGGACATAGGCCCCTCCCAACACCTTCCTTTGATCTCTATCCTCAGCAAAATACTTCCAATTTTATTTATTCTTTAATTAGAACATACCCACTTTGATAAATCTTTAACAAATGAGTACAGTAGAACCCCGATTATCCGTGCTCCACGGGACCGGACGGTGGCACGGATAATTGAAAAGCACAGAGATAATCCGAACATATTATTTCTTATACGTGATATATATTGTACACACATACAGTGCACAAATTGTGAAGTGGCCGATGGGGATGGCGTCTATTCACAGTATTGTAGTCGGTGTATGAGAGAGAAATATGCGAAATAATAAAATAACGAATTTTATATTATGTGTTATTTCATTATTTCAAATACTTTCTCACACACTGACTATATCCCTCTCTGACACCTTTAGAATCTGTGCACTCTACATATCGACCCATGCAACGAAGACTATCGTAACTCAAAAAACGTTACATTTGACTTACTTACTTACTTAGTCCTAAGCCTTTCTACCTTTAGGTGTAAGGCTGGTGGAGTTGAGTTTGGCATTGTAGTCTCCATGCTTTCCGATCTTGCGTTAGGTTTCTTGCACTTTCCAATGTCAATCCCTTCTTCTCGATTTCTTTCCTGATTTCATCTACCCACATAACTCTTGGTCTCCCTCTTTTGTTTTTCCCCTGCACTCTCGTTTCGAACACTCGTTTTGTTAGCCTCTCGTTCGACATTCTACACACGTGCCCGAACCATCTAAGTTGTCCTTCTACTATTTTTTCATTGATTGGTTCTAGTTTTAGGTTTTGTCTAATTGTTTTGTTTCGTATTTTGTCTGTCCTCTTTCTGTTTGCTATTTTCCTCAGGAACCTCATTTCCGTAGGATTGACTCTGGATTTTTGTCTCCCCGTCAATGTCTATGTCTCTCTGCTATACATGATTGTTGGTCTAACTACTGATTTAACGACTGCCGTTTTTACTTTTTCCGATATCTCTTTTTTCCCAAAAAATGCTGTTTTCATAGTGTTAAATAAGCTTCCTGTTCGTCCCATTCTCTCGTTTATTTCCATGTCTTGTTTACCATTTGATTCGATTATTACTCCTAGGTATTTAAAATATTCCACTTGCTCTAGTTGTTTCCCGTCTAATTCTATTGCGTGTGTCTTCCTCGTATTTGAAATTATCATTGTTTTTGTTTTCTCTGTATTAATTTTCATATTTATGTTTGATAGTTCTTCTTCTAGGATTTCAAGATTGTTCTGTAAGTCTTCTCTGTTTTCTGCTATCAATACCATGTCATCTGCAAATAGTAGCTCCTATAGTTGAGTCTGTTTCATTTGCCAGTATCCTAATGTTAGTTTTCTCATTCTTCTCTTGGCTTTCTTTATTGCTTCATCCAGTACCACTGAGAATAGCAGTGGACTCAGCACGCATCCCTGTTTGACGCCTTGACTTGTAGTAAATTCTCTGGATTCCTCGTTATTGGTTCTTACTGTATGTATATAAGTAATGTAATAAGTGTTTCATCAAGTTATTAAAGTCGATCCTTTAAATGATTTCCTTTCACATATCTTTTTAAAGAGTCAGACATGGATATGAATTTTTGTAGAATTTTGTATTGTTTGCTTGCATTCCGATTCTGTTTAAAATCTCTTATGTTTGTTATACTGCAGCAGTGCTCAAATGGTTGATCGTGATTGACTGGTTGATCGCCAAAGTTTTTGAAGTCGATCGTGATTCACGGAAAAAATACACATGGAAAAGGTGGAGACTGCGCTAACTTGTGGATGATATGAAGTGCCATGCACTTCATCTAAGTAAAATTAAGATGAAAGACATCTTTAATTACAACTCTCTGTAGTTACAACGCTTTATCAAACAGAAATGTAAAATAAAATTTTTTATTTTCAATTTTTTTTACTAGCAGTCGATCGCTGGACGCTTGCAGTTTATGTGGTAGATCCCATGCACTGTAAGTCTGAGCACCACTGTTATACAGTGTATAGAGTTTTCCGTCGAGCGATTTATGTTGACAATATTTTGATAAACCCTCAAAAATGCAATTTGAGTAATCGAAAATCATAGCACGGATAATCCGCAGCCCAGATAATCTGCACACGGATAATCGGGGTTCTACTGTATACCAGATTCACAATTATAGTACCTGGACTTATGCATAATAGGGCACTTGCATAAAATTTTTAATTCGAAAAAATGTTATAAATCACAACAGAACATAATTTAAAACATGTATCAAAGATAAAAAAGTTGTTTTGGTGTTCTGTTTGGCCCCTAAAGATGATTCTAAATTCAAATTGTAAATTTAGAAGTTCAAATCAAGAAGACGAAGTTGTCAAAACTTTAAACACGTTTTTCTCAAAACTGCTTTTTCAAAGGCAGTGGACGTTGTAAATAACTAAACTCTAACTAAAACTACTTGACCAACTACTTTTTTCTATTATAAATAATAACATAAACTTAAAAATTGCTGATCAATCTTTATTAAAATGTGATAGCTATCATCCAGCCTTGTCCTTTGACATTATTGGAAATATTATTTTAGACTCTCTTAGCTATGATTATTTCTATTTTGACTTTAACAATGCTAATTATATCCTTATTAATGAATATTTAGGTTCAGTCGACTGGGATAGGGTTATTGATGAGACAGATGTAAATAATAGCATTGATAAATTTTATGAAGTGTTCCTGTATTAATCTATTTGTACCAAAAACTAGATGCAAAAACTCAAAATTTCCGAAATGGTACACTCCTCATTTAAAACATATATTATTTCAAAAGAAGATTGCTCATGCAAAATACAAAATGACAGGATCTAAGAAGGATTATGATCTTTTTTCTAATTTTCTAATTTGCGTCAAATATTTAGGGATTGTTACAAAACATGTCATCAGATTCACCTAAATAATTTACAAACTGCTACTTATGTATGATAAAATAAAAAAGATTTTTGGAATTATGTAAATAATAAAAGAAAATGTTTTGATTTGCCAAACACAAAAATATAGCAAATTTGTTTAGTAAATTTTTAAATTCAACCTGTTACTAGTAATACAGATTATCTAGCTGTAAACTCTGATAATAGTCTTTGTGTTGAAATTTGTGATATTACTCTATTAGATGTATTTGAATTTATATCTAAGATTGATCTAAAAGCAAGTTCTGGACCTGATAATATATACCCCCCTGTTCATATTTAAAATTAAATTTTGTAGATTTATTCTGAGTTATATTTTACAAAAAGTATTTAGTTTGTCATTGGGCTCACGTGTCTTTCCAGAGATATGGAAGATAAGTTATATTACCCCAGTCCATAAAGGTGGTAATAGAGAAAATACTGAAAACTACCGAGCTGTATCTAAAATTTCAGTTTTTGCTAAATTTTTTGAAGGGATTGTAGCTGCAAAACTTGGTTCATTATTGAATCCTACTTTACTGCCCGACCAACATGTTTTATTCCAGGACGTTCTACTACTACCAATCTTTTAGTTTTACAAGAATTTTTGTTGGATGCTCTTGAGGGTATGACCAGGTTGATGTCATTTATACTGACTTTTCTCGGCATTCGATAGAGTTAATCATACTGTCCTAATCTCTAAACTTTATAATGCTGGTTTACATGGAAGATTATTAGGCTGAATGGAGAGCTATTTCACAGATAGAACTCAAGTTGTAAAAATTAACCAATTTTTGTCATCTACTATCAATGTAACCTCTGGTGTTCCACAGGGTGGACATTTATCTCCTCTGCTTTTTAATTATTTTGTAAATCATTAAAAAAAATTTTTATCATAGTAATATTCTTCTCTATGCTCATGACCTAAAAATTTATTGTCATAAAAAATTTCGATGACTAGTTTATTACAGAATGATTTAAGTAGATTATTGGATTGGTGTAACTTAAATGCTTTGAATTTGAACATAAATAAATGTAAGGTAATGCGATTTTTTAGAAACAAACATCCGATTTCATTTGAATACCATATTGGACCGAATATTTTTGAGGTAATCACAACATTTAAGGATCTTGGGGTAATTTTTGACCCTACAGTACGCTTCAGGGACCACTTTTCTTACGTTTCAAATAGATCCATTAGGGGAGTGCAATTAGAACGAAAACATGCATTGTTTCGGAAAAATTCAAACAAGCTTATATTTTTCTAAAACTCTTTTTGTTAGTTTATATGCATGTTAAAGTAAAAAGTTCTACTCGCGGAATTGGCCGCTAATTGTTTATTAATTGTTTAAACAATAACAATTGTTTTGTATTAATAATTTTAAAAATATTGTTAAATTCATCCTTTTACTTTGATCAAATATGTTTCTATTTTGTTTTTGATTATACTGAATCCGAATACGGCATTGCAATTTATTTATTTATTTATTTACGGGATTACCCCCATTACAACACATACAGTATAAAATCAATCTCTGTAATATCTACTAAACTAGAGTAAAATAAATCTTAATTACATACTTATTAAACAAAAACGAAATATTAATAGTTATCCATTACACATATTACATCTATTACACAAATCAGTTCAAATAAACAAAAAGTACCTGTCAAGCTCTTTTAATCCGATTCTTAAAACCAGCCAAGGAGACACCAAACATTTCCAAGTTATTCTCGTTTATAATTTTTAGTGTTCGCTCAATGGGCGAATGCATACCATAGTTTGTCCGATGAAAAGGTATATAAAACAAATCAACATGTCTGAGACTTCTGGAGGGAACATATAAATTAATAGATTGGAGAAGTTCAGAACAACAAATTAAACCATTTATTAATTTAAACACAAATACCAAATCAGAGTTATCTCGTCGAGTTTTTAATAAATTCATGTTGAGTGTTTTTAAAATATAGGTATAATCATGATTAGTAATGATCATGTTTAATTTGTATGCACAATATCTCAAAAATTTATTCTGCAATCTCTCCAACGTAGTAGAATGAGCTTGGTATTGTGGAGACCATACAATAGATGCATATTCCACTTTAGATACAACCAAAGCATAATATACCGTTCTTAAAGCCCCTACAGATAGTCTCAGACAGTTGCGAATGATAAAGCCCAAAGATTTTGATGCATTTACTGTTACACTATTTATATGTTGCACAAAACGCAACTGCTCATCAAATGTGACTCCTAAGTCTTTTATTGTTTTAACATAAGACAATTCATTTTCATTAATTGTGTAAGAAGTATCATATTTTTTATTACCTCTATAAAAGCTTATATAACAGCATTTAGCAACATTTAAATGCAAAATGTTATTCTCACACCAAATACTCAACCGGTCTAAATCTTCTTGAATTAATGTTACATCAACATTTGAATCTACGGATTTAAATAATTTCAAATCATCTGCAAACATCAGGAAATCGCAATTTCTAAAACACTCTGATATATCGTTCACAAATATATTAAATAACAAAGGTGAACAGTGAGCTCCTTGGGGTACTCCTGATGTCACATGAATTATATTTGAATTAAAACAACCTACTCTCACCTGCTGTGTGCGATCTCTTAAAAAGCTATTGAACCATTGTAAGGATTGATGACTGAAGCCAAAAGCATTTAATTTTCCCAATAACATGTTATGATCTACTCTGTCAAATGCCTTGGAGAAGTCAGTATAAATAGTATCCATCTGACTTTTATTCTCCAACGCGTTTAATATTTTTTGTTCAAAGAGTACTAAATTTGTTACCGTTGATTTATTCTGAGAAAATCCATGTTGATTGTGTATTAGACGCTCTTTACAATAAAATTTTAATTGATCGTGCAATAGTCTATCAAAAAGTTTTGGTATAGAGGATTGTTTACAAACGCTTCGATAATTTGTTATGTCTTGTTTATTACCTGATTTAAAAATTGGACAGATATAAGAGTGCTTCCATAAAGTTGGGAAAACTGATGTCTTTAATGATGACTCAAAAAGAAGATATAAAGGATTAGTTAGTGAATATATACAGTTCTTTAGAAAGTAATCGGGAATACCATCTGGACCACTGCTTAACTTATTGGGTAGGGATAAATTGTTGTTGAAAATATCTTTCACTTATATTGAAAAATTAGGTATAAAAAGATTGTTGTTTCCCTTTACTTCCAAGTTATTAATATTTGATTGTGGCGAATAAACTGTTGAAAAAAATTGACGGAAACAGTTTGCAATCTGTTGTCCGTTTGTTCCTATAGCATTACCATAGTACATACTGTTTGGTAAATCATTTGATGCTCTCTTACTGTTTACAAACTGCCAAAAGTACTTAGGATTACTGCATAAATTATGATTTACTTGATTCAGATAAGTGTTATAACATTGATTTGATAGATCCTTACACAATCTCCTAAGTTCTGAAAAAATCACATAATCCTCTTGATTACAGGAAGCTAAATAATTTTTATGAGCAATTTTTTTCTGTACAACTAAATAACGCAAGTTGGCATCAAACCATTTCGGATAACTAGAAGTTTTAAATCTTTTCACCGGTACAAACAATGATAGTGACATATTAAGTATGTTGTAAAATTCTGTTAAAGCATCATCAACATTTGACAAATTCAAATGGTCTTCCCAAGGTATCATTGAAAGATAGTTATTGAGACCTTCATAGTCTGCATTTACAAAATCATGATAAAATTCAGTATATTCTAATGACTTACCTCGATATTCACACAAACTAATATTGTAAGTGTAACTTATGTGATGATAACTATTTTTAAAAATCGGATCTGAGGCTTTTGCTACTTGTAAATCACAAACATTTGTAAATATTAAGTCTAAAAACACATTTCTTTCATTTGGAATATTAATCGTCTGGAAAAAATTCAAGTACCCATAAAACTCAGCTAAGTACAATGCATGTGAACCTTGAGGACAATTCACCAAGACACCTGATTCATTGTTATCCCATGAAGCTTCCGGAAGGTTGAAGTCTCCGAATATATATGTCTTATGATGATTATACCTTTGGGATATATCTTCGACTGATAAACAGTGTTGTTCATATATTTGTTCTACGGATTTTGGTGGAATATATACCCCTCCAATTATAAAATTTTCTTTACCAAATGAGCATAAAAGAAAAAGTTGTTCAATAGATTTGTACAAGGGTTTCAGCACAGTTACCTTAATGTAGTCTTTAACAACAATCAAAATACCTCCTCCTCTTGACTTATAACTATTATCACGATCACATCTAAAAGTTCTATATGAAGGTATTTTAATTTCACTATCTAAAATATCCTCGTGTAACCAACTTTCAACAAATATAAAAATGTCATAATCAGAACATAAAATAGAACTAATCAGATCTTGAATTTTTGTACGAAGTCCTCCGACGTTCTGACAATAAACTTGTAATGGGGATGAGATTAGTTTTTTCCTTCTTTCTTGAATGATTCAATTTTTGGTACACCATTTCTGTATTTTATGGCAATGTCTTTTTCGCCTTTATTTTGTCTGTCTTTTAATTCTTTCCAAGCTTTACTGAACATATCCCTTTGCATATTTGTTTGATCACTATTTATTTTGATTGTTGAGTTCTGTAGTCTTTTCTTACTCCTTAAAATGTCCTTAACAACACCATTATTGGAAAAAATAGCTCTAAGTGGACGAGACTTACCACCCGTGTTCTTTCCTACTCGAACAACCTTCACTAAATCCTCCAACGCTTCATCTTTTCCCATTTGTTTCATAATTTCCTCGACTTTGGCTTTGTCTTGTTTTATCCTATCTTCAATATTCTCAGAGTTCAATTCGGGAACATTGAATAACATAATATTGTTAGATTTTACAATTCTATCATTTATTTCTATGAACATTTCCTCAAATGGCAAACCTGGCGCATTGGAGTTGCATTTCAGTTCATCAATAGTCTTCCTTAGATCACAAATCTGATTATCCTTTTCGTGTAAGGATTTTTCATTGGCACACTTAAGTTTCTCTACCTCAATCTTTAGATCTTCAACCATAGACTTCAAAATTGGTACTAACAGTAAACCTTGCTCACAATCCTCAGAGAAATATTTTAATTTCCTAGTATCTGCTGCCAATTGAAGACATCTTACTTCTGTAGCTGTTATACTGGCACAATTAATATGTATAGCCCTCTTACATCCATCACACTTGAAAGAAGTCTTATCCTCTGCAGCATCTTTCTTGCATAACAAGCATTTGCCCATATTTGAATATTCAACAAAATGTCAAAAATAAACCCTTTAATAAAGATAGTAAGTCACTTCACTGGTATATGGTAATTACTTATCTATCACTATCAATTTGTCCTAATTGCTTCAAGTTTTTGTTTAAAAAAGAAAAACTAAAGGTACAAACTTTGCATTGCAATTATTGCAATTTACAGACAAACAAATTGTTTTTCCAAAAAAGAAAGATGATCTTCAAATTCCTTGTACTAATTCAGCTTATTTGATATAACTTTAATAATTAATTGTTGATATTTACTTGTAAAACAACAGTTTTTTAGGAGCAATTGCTAATTACATCCATCGAGGTTGATTTCTAATTTAACTTAACTTGAAAATTTTTATAACAATTTGAAAATTCTTATACAGAAGCTCTTATACAGTATGTCTGCATAGCTAGGAACCACATGGAAAACTTTTTTATTATCAATTTTACAAAAAAAAGTTATTCTTCATAAAATGCTCTGGATAGTCAAAAATCTAAAACTCGACCATCAGATATCAAATTTTATCAATTTTATACGAGTTATGTCAAAAATATGAATTTCGTTAAAGAGTAAAGTATCTTTATATTTCAGAATATCAAAAAATGCTATTATGAAAAGTTGTTTGAAATTAAAAACTATGTTTAAATATAAAATTACATTATTCTAATCGAAAAAAATTTTCAATTTTTTTTCAAATTACGGACAAGTACTCATCATTTTATTACAATTATGATAACTATGTTATTATCACTTTTACGAAAAAAAGTTATTCTTCATAAAATGCTCTCCCTGGTCAAAAATCTAAGATACAACCATTAGATATTAAACTTTTTTAATTTTATACGAGGTATGTAAAAAATATGAATTTTTCTTAAGAGTTAAGTGCCTTTATCATTCACAATATTTTAATTAGAAGGATAACACTAAAACAAATTTTTTAATTCCAAACAACTTTTATTAATAACAATTTTCGATATTGTGAAATTTAACGATACTTTACACTTGACTGAAATTCATATTTTTTGATATACCTCGTATAAAATTCATTAAATTTGATATTTGATGATTGCATCTTAGATTATATACGATGCAGAGTATTTTATAAATAATAATTTTTTTCGTAAAACTGATAATAAAAATGTTATCAATAGGTTTCAAGTTACGCAGACATACTGTACAAGAGCTAAAAAAATTTTTTTGCTGAACATTTATTATTCTTGAAGTTTATTATTAAATGTATTTTAGGTAAGTTTTACAGAAAAAAGTTTTGATCACTTTATATAAACATTTTTTTAGCTGGTAATTTTCGGTTTTTGTAATACATTTTTGTTATCTTTCTTTATTTTATCTCAAAAAGATATAGTCTATTTCATTTCTAAAGTAAAATAATGTAATGTATTTTAAAGATTACATCCTAAGCTTTAAAAAAGCACTTATAAAACAGTAATAGATCTGTTCAAACTTGAGTAATACCGTCTTAAAGTGGTGGTAATTCTATAAAACTACGAAGATTTAAAAAATTACATTTTTTAAGACGTCATATCATTTGAATTCAATTTTTGAGATTTTTTTTTGAACGAAACATCATTTAGGACGATGCTTGAAAGGTAAGTTGTGCAAAGTTGAGGGTTTTATAAGAAAAATTGTATTAGTTACACATTTTTAAATCCTTTTTTAACAAAATTCATGTAACGCTCACTTTCCGCCTCCACCGTACGTATGGTCATACATTTTATTTCTTTTTATTATAACCATAAGATAGCTTATTTATTCTTCTTTTGGGTTCAATTTGTAAAATTTCATTTGATCCATTAGTTAAAGAATGACATTAAAATAACTCAACCATGCACTTCGCTGTACGCTAGTTTACAGTGCGCCAATGTTTGTGAGACGAGTGTTATAAATAAAAAATTATAGAAGATACAGATTTAATTTTAGAAAATTCTTTATATAAGGTTTTTTTTTGTAAAATTTTCTGAATTTTTCAATGGTTAAGTCAGTTTTGTTCTAAAATTTATATTTTCGGAGTTATTTAAAAAAACATCAAACTTCGTAGTTCATTTGTTTAATAAAAAATGAAGCACCCACTTTTCGAGTAGAACTTTTTGATGTTTTTTATTAATCATTTCAATGAAATTACAAAAAGTTCTATCTTGTTTGATTTTTTCCGAAGTGAAAGTCTATATGCACTCCCCTACATGAAACTTTTAGGTTTCATGAAACGTAGTCTCTCTGAATTTGATAATATGTATTTATTGTCTCAAAAATATCTACTGTTCCCTTATTTGATCGGTTTTGGAATATGGTAGCAATATTTGGTCTCCGCATTATAACTGCTACAAAGATCTACATATTAGAAAGAGTACAGAGAAAGTTCTTAAGATTGTTTGTAGATCTTGAGATTGAATACATTGTTTTACAATATTTAAAATTGCCTACTCTTGAAGAAAGGCGAATATTGCTAAATGTAGCATTTATATATAAATTAATACGAGGAGGCATTGATGCTAGTGCTCTTTTGGAAAAGGTATACTTCCGTACTCCCTGTAGAGACACCAGATCCCAAGACTTATTTTATTTAGAATTTCATAATCGAACTTATACTGTAAATAAACCCTTACAGAGAATGTGTAGAAATGCAAACAAATTTAATAGTAATAATTTTTTCGTTTATCACTAAGTACTATTAAGAATGAGATCGAAAATACCTTTTTATGTAATCACATTGTGCTTTAATAGTTTAGTTTTTAAGTTGATTTGTAAAAATTCAAGTTGATTTGTAAAAAATGGCAAGTCCGTAAATAAACATTACATTACATTATTGGAAATTTTGGAAATGTTACCTGAAATTTTGCATAGATTTTCTTTGTGTGTGAATCGTACTTAATAAGGTTATTTAATTTAAAAATAAAATATTTGTACCACAGTTTAAAAAAAAATCACAAAAATGTGCTTCAAATGTTGATTTCAAACCATACCCTCCTCTTAAGGGCACTAAATGGTGCCTGATATTTATCATAAAATACTAAGGTACTAGATGGGAGTTGTTAGACATGTATATTACCTAGTCGTTCCCTAAACTCGACACAACTGGCTAGTGATTGTAGAAGGTAATTTTTTTGTTTTTTGAGAATTTTGCCGAAATTGGAAAAATTACTAATTATTTAGTAATAATTATTAACTATTTAGAAATTATTTTTTTGTCGAATTGGCAAAATTATTGACTAAAATCACTAGCCAGTATTGTGTCTGTGTACATCTTTCTAATGGAAAAAAATATTTGAAGATTTTTCTCAAATTATGGATACCAAGAACATTTTTATTTATAACTCTTTTATTTTTAATTTGACAAATAAAAGTTATTCTTCATAAAAAGCTCGTCTTGTTCTAAGATTTATGATGCAACCGTGTCCCAAAAGTAGGGGAACGGTCGAATATTTCGCGAACTAAACATCGGATGGAAAAACTGAAAAAGACGTGTTCAATTATTTTCAAAAATCTATCCAATGACACCAAACACCAACTCCCACTACACCCCCTGGAGGTGGGGTTGGGGTAACTTTAAAATCTTAAATGGAAATCCTAGTTTTTCTTGCAGATTTGCATTCGTTACGTAAAAGTAAGCAACTTTTATGCAAGACATTTTTTCGAACTGTGGATAGATGGCGCTATAATTGGGAAAAACGATTTATCCTGATACCATATAGAAACGGTCTAATATCTCGAGAAATACACTTCCAAATAAGAAACCAAAAAACAGGTTTTTAATATTTTTCGAAAAGCTATCGATAAACACTAAACATGACCCTCCAACCCACCCCCTGGAGGTGGGGTGGGGGGTAACTTTAAAATCTTAAATAGCAACCCTCACTTTTTATTGCAGATTCGAATTCGTCATGAAAAATTAAGCAACATTTATTCGAAACATTTTTTAAAAATGCTGATAGATGGCGCTAATAAATCGTATTTTTCCAATTAAAGCGCCATCTATCAACAATTCTAAAAAATGTTTCGAATAAATGTTGCTTAGTTTTTCATGACAAATCCGAATCTGTGATAAAAAGTGGGGGTTGCTATTTAATATTTTAAAGTTACCCCCCACCCCACCTCCAGGGGGGTGGGTTGGAGGGTCATGTTTAGTGTTATTCGATAGGTTTTCGAAAAGTATTAAAAAAATTTGTTTGGTTTCTCATTTGGAAGTGAATTTCTCGAGATATTAGACCGTTTCTATAATTAACCCATGCGCCAATTATAGCGCCATCTATCCACAGTTCGAAAAAATGTCTTGAATAAAAGTTGCTTACTTTTACGTAACGAATCCAAATCTGCAAGAAAATCTAGGGGTTTCCATTTGAGATTTTAAAGTTACCCCCACCCCACCTCCAAGGGGTGTAGTGGAGGTTGGTGTTTGGTGTCATTGGATAGATTTTTGAAAATGATTGAACACGTATTTTTCAGTTTTTTGATCCGATGTTCAGTTCGCGAAATATTCGACCGTTCCACTACTTTTGGGACACCTTGTATAAAATTTTATTAATTTTATACGAGGTATATAAAACATATGAATTTCGATCAAGAGTAAACTACCTTTATAGTTCATAACATTTAAATTAGAATGATTTAATTGCACATTAAAACATAATTATTAATTCTAAACTACTTTTCATAATAGAAATTTTCCATATTATGAATTAAAATACGTAAATATACAAAGTTTTCGTTATGACAATGTTCGCATTTTCAGCTTGTTTATTTTTATTTCAATTATTCTAATTGTATAAAAGTAGTAACCTTT
This sequence comes from Diabrotica virgifera virgifera, assembly GCF_917563875.1. Lineage (NCBI taxonomy): Eukaryota > Metazoa > Arthropoda > Insecta > Coleoptera > Chrysomelidae > Diabrotica > Diabrotica virgifera. Next base: position 48,360,836 of record NC_065446.1, read on the forward strand.
GCATCTGGGGCTTTTCGTCTTCCTCGTATTACAAACATATTTTGTTATCTCTGTTATCTCTAAAGGATTTGTGCAAGTTTGAAGATGTTTTGTTTTAAGTAGCCAGAGGAATTTCTTTGTCGATACTACATTAAAGATTTCATTTGTTAATCGTCCTGTGTAATCAGTTAATGGCGTCGTAATTTCTTTGTTTTGCTGTGCCGTGTTCCTCTCTAAAGAATAAATACGGAAAATTCTTTAATGATAAAGAGTCCTGTAAGTGTAATACTGTCTTCCCCCTATTTGGAGTCCCGTGTGAAGATGTCAGATAAAGTTTTGTACTAAGGTAACGGTTTTTTAAGAATAATAATACAGTGAAATGGTCTTCCTAGTTAAAATTTTTAGTATCATAGTGAATTTTATTGCTTTCATGATGAGTTAAAGGTATTGTAAGGAAATAGAGGGTTAAAAAATTAACTTAGAAAAATATTAATTTTGTTATTCTTTGTTGTATTCTATTAGCTGTCTAAATAATTTGTTTAAAAATAATAAGCTCTTATAATGTAAAATTGAATAATATGACGTGATAACTGAGAGCAAGATATTTTTGAAACTAGATCATGTACAAGGTTAAGTCAAAAAGAATTTTGATAAACATTGATAAATTCATATGTTTTTCTGTCATAATGTTAAGGGGAAACAGTAGCGATCAACAGGTAGCGAAAACGCGTTCCAAGATTGCGGCTGTAATTTTGAATATTTTTTCGAGTTATTTTTGGTACACGTATTCGTAATATAATAAAGAATGTCGGTACAGAGCCCAATTTGAAGAATATATTAATATGTGGAAATTACTCTATAATTAAATACAATATTAAAAAAACGAGCCTGTACCGCCATTAAGAAGAACAAAAAAATACACTTTCTTCAAGTAAACTTTTTTATCCCATGTCTAGATTTTGTGTCATTTTGGACCTACTAAAATTTTTTGTTTCTAACAAGAAATCGAACATATATCTAATAACTAACTAGGCAATGTAGAGAAATTGCCACTGTCATTTTGACAAACCTGCGTCAGATTTTCTCTTATCTGTTCTGTTATCTTTATCGATATCTGTTCAGTGCAGTAGTTTTCATTCATTTTAAGAATTCGCTATTGCTGTTTCATAGGAAAGTAGCGTGTATTTATAAAGGGTGATCCATTTAGAGGTACTTTTTTAAAAAAGAAAAAACAATGAAAAAGATTAATTTTATTTGAAAATCTTTATTGTCGTAAAAAAGAACCATTCTTTACAATTACTTCTTAAAGATAATTTCTTTCAAATGTTGACCATGACTGCGGTTAAGACGGTCCATTCTGTTCTGAAGGTCTAATTCTCGATGACGCGTTCGAGCTTTTCGATTGGTATTTGACCAGTGACTCGAGTAATACTGGCCTCCAATGCCTCAATCTTAGCCGGTTTATTCATGTAGACTTTGGACTTGAGGTAGCCCCAGAAAAAAACGACTAGACGTGTGATGTCACAGGATATAGGCGGCCAAGTCACTGGTCCGAAGTGTGAAATAAATTGCTCACCGAACCGTTTTCTCATAAAAGCCATGCTTTCACGGGATATATCGCACTATGAGTGCAATACTATCGTAAGTCAAAAAAAATATTTTTTGAGATAATCGGGAAAAATGTTTCATTTATAGCACTTTATATGAGTGCAAAACTATTCTAACTAAAAATTTAATTTCCATGGTATAATTCCCAAGTTAAGATACTATAATATTCGCGTGTAAGGCTTATCGTTTTTGTGCAAGACTATCACATTAGAAATATGACATCTAATTGCCGTACGCGGCAATAAATTTGGGTATCTTATATCAAAATGTGATAGTATTACATCAACAATATTTACGAATAACGACAAAAATGCAACTAGTCTGCTCTGAACAGATTGGCAGTTTCTTAATAAACTTTATAAAGAACAATGACAGGTACACTGACGTCATATTTTATTCAGATAATTGCTCCGGACAAAATAAAAATAAATTTATAGCAGCAAGATACCTTTACTTAGTCAGTATTTGGAGAATATAAATACCATCTCCCACAAATATTTAATTGCTGTTCATACCCAGAATGAGGGTGACAGCATGCATTCAGCAATATAATGGGAAAAAATAGAATGTTAAAGGTGGTTAAAGGCAAATAACATTTATAGTAAACAGAAAAAAGATGGGTTACTATCTCTGTGTAAGAAAAAAATTAAAAAAATACCACGACTTTGAACCAGATGAAGCAATATTAGGTTATAAGTGAAACACAATTTGTTATTTGTATATTCTTAATCTCATGTCAATGGTTTTATTTAATAAATTACGTTTTGTTCGGAAAATAATGATTCTGACTTTTATTATCATTAGATTAGGATCGTATATGCCAAAATGTTTAATATGATGACTGTGTTATGTTCTCTCACTGACCAACTGTTTGCTGACGGTTTCTGACTAGTTTGACTGTTTGCTAGAACAAACCTATTATTTCGTGCAAATACCTATGTAAACATAAAATTTTCACCCATTTTGGTTTATTTTTATATATATGTATTTATTAATAACAAAATTGTTTTCTATTATTTCCATTTAGCCCGCCTATGAGTTAATGTCACATTCAAGTTATGTCAAAGAATTCCGAAGCACTGTTGCCAAAGTTTCGCAGACCTTACGAATAAAGGTATGATATTAGAGAGTTATTGCCAACGTCTTTTAGTCGACCTGTAATAAAAGATCCTTTATTTTGACATATAAGCATGCGCAGTATTGCGTCTTTTATTTTTGTCTTTTAATAAAATACAGGCCGCCTGTATTTAAGGAAAATTAGAGGACACCTTTATTTTAATAAAAGTTCCTTTATTTTGACATAACGTGTCAAAAATGTGAAGAAAGGTCTAACTTCACTTGTATTTTGAATTTATCTTGTCGCTTCTTTGGATTGATAATTTATGTATTGTGGGATTGATGTTTGATTAAACTTTCATCATTAAAGTTGTATGTTGGGTTTTTTTTATTAAAAACAACTCTAAGTAATATTCTGAGATATAGATTATTGATGTTTTGACCCAAACGAATATAGAAAAGAACATTTTATTGAAGCTTGAGTTATTACAAGAAGTTGTAAAAAGGAATATTACGTAAATAATTTTAAATTGTTACTAATTACAATGATCAGACTTAAAATATCAGTAACTCATTTATTAAACTCAATATATTTTACATTTTTCTATAGAAATAAATATTTATTGAAGATATAAGAGATTGAAGATATAAGATCAATAAATTTTAATGAAAGTTAGGATTTGTTAAAATTCTAGATTCAAAATAGAGTTCTATTCAACAGATATATAACAACAGGTTAACAAAATAAAACAAAGGTTCAAGTATTTATTTTTGAAAATTTAATCTTTTATAGATTAGTATCTATAAAGTTTTTAATCAAAAGTATTAATACACTTTCATTTTCATGCCATCTTCTTCTTTTGGTTCTTATCCGTCTCGAATGTTGGAAATCATATAGCAATCGTAACCTTGCTAGCTGCGATTCGAAACAGTTCCATTGATATTCTCCCTCTACCAGGTCTTCGCTTACCTTTGACTGTACCTTGCACTATATGTACTGCAGCAGGGAGTAACGGTGCTGATTTATCATATGTGTCCCAGATACTGCAGTTTTATGCGTTTAATGGTAAACACAATCTCCAATTCCTTCTTCATTCCTCCTTGTTCGTGATCCATTTCATGCCATCAGTATTTGTTTATTTAAACATTGCCAAAAAAATTAATAAAAACCAGCATAAAGCTTAATTCTTCTATTATCTTTTTGCATATCGGGAAGTTTATCTGACAGATTAGAGGTCTTTTCATTTTCAGATAACTAATTATTGGGAAGTTTATATAACAGTATCCTTAGTATCTGTCTTTTGAGCACCGGATAACTAGTTAACGGGAAGTTTTTCTCTGTCAGATATCTATTAGTATCTAATCTGTCAGATAAACTTCCTGATAACTAGTTATCCAGAGGTGAAAAGAAAGAAAGAGATAGGGCCATAATGGATAAAACATCAAACGCCAATAGCATGTATGTATATATTTATAAATTTATTATTTAAAACCTGCTAATGATCATAAAATACTTAAAATCAGTCACCAATATAATATTTATATTTATTTATAAATTTATTAACAAACTGCAGTCCAATAAAAATAAAATTAGTTTAAGCGCTAGCTTTAAATGTCGAACAATAATTTTAAACAAACACACACACAATTTAGTCGCATTAGATTAGCTCCTGGTTGAAAATGTACTGCCACAGCTTCTATATCAATATCAACAGCACACTCATTTGCCAGTATTTCAACGTTTTCTGTATTATGTACTACTGCAATATGTAAAACTGAACAAGCTGATATTATTCTTTGAATAAAAGGTAACTTGCATCTCATTACATATGGTAAAATGGGAAATCTCTTCACAATACCAAATGTTCTTTCAATAACAATTCTTGAAGGGATTTGTGATGGATTATAAAAACACAACTTCTGTCTGAAAATTCTGGAATGGTGTCATTCGGTAGTTGTAGTTGAGGAATGGATATCCACTATTCCCTAATAATACATTCTCCAGAAATTCCCCATTACATATACCCATAATGCAAAAGTATTTAAAAACTCCTAAAATAGTATTTCCAATTTATTGCACTTCCATATTATTGAACGATGAGTATTATGGGATATATTATGTTGTTCTCTAAACATCTTTAAATGACAAAATAATTAAATTTAACGTTTTACTCTTCAATTATCTTGTTTTAATTTATATCGACAAATGGAATTTTATAGGTTATTTTTATATTTACAAAAATATTTCATGTCATTTGTCAAAATAAAAGATTCTTTAACTGCGTTTGCAATACCACTCTTTTAGACCCGTCCTGTATTTGTCCTTTATTAAAGTATCCTGTAATAAAGGATCCTTTATTTGCCGGTGGCAATAACTCTCTACTATCTCCCATATTGATGACGCGCTACTGTATTGGGACCGTGCAAGTTCGGAAAAGCGACACCTGGTTTCTTCGCTCTGCACTTTTATTCGCACTTTTAATTATATTGGCCAATCCTATGGTCCTGGTTACTGGATAATTGTCAAGGCCATAGTCCAAAAAAAATAATAAGAAGAAAAAATAAGATTTAGGTTATGTTATTAAAACGTAAACAATTGTATGTAGTAAATAAAATTAGTTATTAAAATGCAGTACTGCAAGCAAAATACAATTAATTAAATTTACATTTATATAATAATTGCATATCATATCAATATTGTGAAGCAATATATAATTTTTCTTCTTAAATGGCAATAGGTATGAAATGTACGTCAATTTGACAATTTCAATTGACAATATGAATTATTTAAGAAAGTTGCAATATTTCTCCGCTATTCGCGCACGATCGTTTCGCGTATCCCTTCCGAGTACTTGCACACCGCGAATACTCTTAATACAAAAGTATCTTTAACACGTAGAATATACAAAAAATGTCAATTTGGTCAATATATACACATAAATATAAATATAAAACATAACTAGTGCAATCTGGATTCTGGATTTTAAACTGGTTAAAAAAAACAGCTTAAAATATCCCGGATCAGGGACCAATTATTTGTTATGTACACCCTCCTTGCTCAGTGTGTTAAGTATTATGTTTATATGGGATTGAGCCACATTGATTACATTATACAATCTTCCCAGAATTTTTGGAATAATCTTTTTTGGGGGCGATGTTCAGAGTGGAAATCCAATCGTTAAACAGTAGTTAAGTAACTTTGATTATGTTGTTATATTTACTTTTTTCTTTTTAGATTCCATTCCGATGTATGCTTTACCAGATCTTTTGGATGTAGCAAAATCTTGGATATATGGAATCAGTAAAGCACAAAACAGTATTTTCGAATATGGCGAAGGAAATGGTTGGAAATGCATACCTGCTGGCACAAAAAAGGAAAATAGCAATCATAACTTTATCAAAACATGCAGAGGTTCAGTACCTGTGAGTTTGTTAAAGCCTAGTATACCAGGACCCATTCTTCCTACAGACAAAAGTAGTAGGATTGGTGTGATGTACATACCTACAGATGAATTTGAAGCAGATATGCATTACATTATCAATGGAGAAGATCAAGGCGCCTGTGTTAAAAAAATTCCTTATACAGAAGCACCTTTACATGTTGTAGTTGATGTGTATGGTGTTACAAAAAAAGTTAGGATTATTCAGTTATATGAAGGTGGGTATCAAAAATAAAAATTTATTAATTTATTCACGGGATGTCCTGATTTTTAAAAAAAATTAACAAAAATAGAATATTCTAAAAATAACAAAAACACTTAAAGCTAAATACTAAAATAATCATTAAATAATGTTAAACATGTGATTAAATACTAAAATTAAAATAAAAACTAAATACTAAACTAAAATAATAATTAAATAATGTTAAACAAATAATGATCAAATTAAACTGAATTAAATTTTCTTGAATATCATATTTTAATTATATGTAATGAAATAAATACTATTTCTAATCTTCGATCCCTAACATACTCAATCAAAGAGTGCTTAAATCTTATAGATTTTATATCCACCAGATCATAACATCGATTAAAGTAATTTCTGAGTGTCTGAATTCTAGGGAACTGATAATTTAGCCTTGACCTTAGTTCCATGAAAGAATTGTTCGTAGTTTAATCTATAAACACAAATCCGGAGAAATTGATTTTTATATTTTTCAAAGGTGTAAATATAATTAAAATAGTATGCTGACCAGACTATAAAAGCATAAGACAGATCTCGAGAGTTTCTTGTGGCAAAACATGGATTGCAATGTGCTTTATTTGACAACTTTTTGATGTGAGCGATAAATGACAACTGTCAAATAACAACCCCAAATCTCTTTATTTCAATCACTTTTGGGAGAAGGCTTGTATACGCTGTGAGCTCGTACGTAGAAGGGATATTTACAAATTCGCGAGCGCCAGTAGTGACAAGTCTGTAAACGATTACTGGAAATTTGACATAAATGTCAAAGTGATTAATTTAAAATTAAAATTAAAAACATTAATTATAAAAAATATTAGTTTGTCAAAGCTGTGTTATATATTTTTACCTTAAATATACTTACGTTTTAAATACTGAATTTAAATTTTTTTAATGTTCCGTAATATCTAATTATAAATTAATATATTAATCTTACCGCCATCTACACGATAATTGTGAAAGTATCCGAAGTAAGAAATTCATATTTTATGAATAGAACGTCAAAATGATTAGCAAACTCTTAAAAAAATCGATTATAATTTAATTACTTTTTTGCGTTGTAAATATTAAGCGATAACAATTAAATAATAAATTTAAAAATTACCAGTGAAAGTTGATTAGTAATCCGCTAGGAGCGACACCAGCGAAGCTCACAGCGTATAGGGCTTTTCATCGATTGTCATTTGTTTCGAGCTCCTGTCATATGTTGTATAATCTGTGTATAATATTAATTTACACGGATTATACGAAATATGACAGAAGCTCGAAACAAATGACTGAATAAAAAGCCCTCGTAAGGCGGTGCGGGGTGCAAATGCACCTCGTTTTTCTCACCTATCTTTTTTAATAAATTTTTTTTTGATTTTTTTTAAATTTTTTTATTCGTATTAAATTCAATTCTAAACGCATTTCACCCATTACACCGTTTAAAACTCTTAGCGCTTAAGTGCTTTTTTGGAAAAATGACTGTAGGGTACAAATGATAAAAATTTCATATCTTAAATTGGACGTTTCTGATGGTCCACCTGGAGCTAAGAGAGCTAAGGGACAAGGTCTTTGTTATATATCAGAGAAAAAAGACCGAAAGTCCCGACTTAACGGTATTGTGTGTAAAAACTTTGTGTTGCGCACTCTGTGAAAAATTTCATGTGCTTGTCTTGCAACGATATTTTTTTTTAAGAAGATATGAGTACTGTTCTTACGATGTCAGTTGGACCAGAAGCATTTTTGGGGTCCGGTCAATAATTCTACGAAGAGCATAGAAATAAAGATAAACCATATAAACATTTGCTTGCTTCAAAATTGATCACTCCTTGTATTAGTCCACATGGACGCGGGTGTGGCTTACTACTTTCTAACGTATCTTATTGGGCAATACTGAAGAGTAATTGGTCAAATTGTTCGGAAGTGCTTAGGCTCAAATCATATCGTTATCTGGTCAAAATACCTTCTCATGTTTCAAAGGCGGCAAGCAATATAAACACTAAATAAACAGTGTCGTCGTCATAACTTACAATTATTTTATTTTTATAATACATTTTTTGTCTCATTTCTTTAGTACTTAAAAAATGAATAAGCACATTAAATTGCATTTGTAAGTATTATATACTTTTAATGATCAATTTTAAATTTTATTGTATTGTATTATACTGAAACTGTATTGTTTATACAGGATGTCCCATATATTATGCGAGATTTAATGACGTCAATTTGCTCAGTCCGCTGATTGGATAATGTAATTAATGGAATTTTTCATGTTTCATATTTTTATTTTTTCCATATTTTCCTTTGTATGTGTCCATGTCTAAGAGCCATATATGAGGAGAGGGAGTGTACATTGATTGAAGACTCTTGATTTTAGGTATTGGGGGTATTTTTTTTTCTTTAGAATAAAAGACAGTTTTCCGAGTGATGCCCAGGCCAATTTTATTATTTTTTTTTATTTCTTCGGTCTGATTTTTTTTATTTAATTTAGTGATTTGTCCTAGAATATCTCTTTTACCTGCTTTATTCTTGTTTGTGCCACTGTAATTATTGGTTCTCCTTGTTGATTAGTCATGGCTTTTGTTTTACTGTAAGCGATGTTCAGTCCCATCTTTGTCGATTCACTCACTATCTAGTGCTTCCATCATTCTTGGTAATTCTTCACTATTTTCTGTTTTAATACAATATATATACTTACAAGTCAAAAGTGACATTTGGAAAAATTGTGTAGCTCAAGTTCAAGTAAAATAAAAATATTATCTTGCTTTGTCACCAATATTAATGTCTTCTTCTTCTTTTCCTTCTTCTTCTTCTTGTGTAGACATGACTGTCTGTTTTTCAATGTGGCTCCAGTAAGTTGTCATTCCATCGTTTTCGTGGTCTTCCCACGTAGTTTTGGATCCCGCGTATGAAAAAAAAGTTGATTAATAGCAAGCTGAAAATTTTTTAATAGCTTAAGGGTGTGTAGTTGGAGAAACTTTGATATATGGGAACACTGGAATAGGGGAAGTTTTAATTGTGGAACAGGTTAAAAATTTGGAACGGCCAGACCACGAAAACGGCACATGTATTTTGTCCGACAGAACAGACTTAAACTCTCCCAACAGAGATTAAACTCTCATGCAAAAATCAGCCTACTATTTATTTCCAAATGGGCGTTTTAATGAGTGGAACATGTAGAATATGTCAAATGACAGGAATTATGACAGCTGATAAATAGCAGTCTGATTTTTGCATGAGAGTTTAATCTCTGTTCGGAGAGTTTAAGTCTGACCGTTCCAAATTTTTAACCACAATTAAAACTGCCCCTGTTACAGTGTTCTCATATATCACAGTTTATCCGACTAGACACCGTTTAAGCTATTAACAAATTTTCAGCTTACTATTAATCAACTTTTTTTTTCATACGCGGGATACAGACCTAACTGATCGTCTTCCTATTGGGGATCCGTCTCTCGCCGTCCTTACTACTTTGTTTTTTGTCATTTGGCTCATGTAGTTGTTCCATTATACTCTTCTGCTTTTTACCCAGTTATTGATGTTGTCCACCTTGCATATCTGTCGTATATCTGCACTTCTACCTCTTCCCATATCCCATCGATTTTTCAAAGTATTTTCATCTCTGCTGTTTCTAGCATTCTTTCTGTCCTTTCTGTATCAAGTCGTGTTTCTGCCGCGTATTTATGTCATTACTGGTCTGATAACTGTTGTGTAAATTGCGCCTTTCACTTCTTTTCCAATATTGGTGTGGTAGTTATAAACACGACAAGTGTCGAATCAAGTTCTGAACACACGGATAGTGATATATTTCAACTTGTCAAAAATATGTCCTATGTATAGTATTTTTACTACAAAAGCGATATTACGTAGGTCAAAATTTTTGACGTAAGAGAACTGTCAAAACATTAGAATGTGAATTTTCATTATTGCCATGTTTATTATAAACATGGATATAATGAAGAGTCACATTCTAATGTTTTGACAGTTCTCTTACGTCAAAAATTTTGACCTACATAATATCGCTTTTGTAGTAAAAATACTATACAGTAGTAAAAGTGATCTCTTCATTAGTCATGAATTAGACAATTCGACTGGAAGAGGAATTGTTCGTTTTCATGTATTTTATGTGTATATTCAAAGTGTAGTCTTATTTCTTTAGTTCTCAAATTAATAAGCACGTTAAATTTCATTTGTATTATGTATTTTTAATTATCTTTGGTGTCAATGTCATAAAGAAATGTGAACAGTTAACAACATTATTACTGTTTAACAAATATTGAACCATAATTTAAAAATAAAAGTTTACTCATTAATTTCTATTGCGCCGCCTATGTTTTACAAACGGTGCCGACAATCGGTGTCGAATTTTGTTTTTATACTTGTCCAACTGACATCGTAAGAACAGTACAGTAATACCCCGAACTTACGCGATAGGTGGGACCGAGCGATAATCGCGTAAGTCGAATTCGCGCAAGTCGGGGTATAATTTCGTATATTGTATGTATGTTTGGATGACATTATTACTCTTTCCAGTCTTCTTAGATAAGATATAAAACAAAAAATCCCTTTATAAAAGTTACAAACACCCACTCCATTAGACAAAACTGTAGATAAGAAATACCTAATACAAAATAAAATCGCTGATTCCATGTGAAAAGTTCAAACATGTATAATACATTGGATGAGCAATAGTGTGTGGGTGGAAATTCTATCTCGTCGATAACTAAACGATTGTGTGGTGCTTAAATAATGAATCAACAAGATTTTAAAATCGCCTATCAAATAACAAATCGACAAGATTTGAAAATCGCGTAACTCTGGGTTCGCGTAAGTCGGGGTAGTGTAAGTCGAGGTATTACTGTACTTTTTTTGTAAAATTATTTTTCATCTGATAATAAACAAGTCCTAATTATGTTTTAAATCAATTTTTCCGACGTTTACATATAAAAAAAATGGATATAAAGATGGGGTGCAAATGCACCCCGCACCGTTGTTTACGTAAGAATCTAAGCACCGCCTTACGAGGGTTAATGTCACACATAACATTATTTTTAGATTTGTTAAAGAATTTAACAAAACTCTTATCTTTTTTCAACTGGAGACCTTTGAAAAGAGACCAATTATATAGGGAAGTCAGATCTTCTTGGATCTTTAGACAGTTGGAGAACCAGGTTTGAAACTTTGAAGTATGGCTTAAGCTTACGGTCATCAGCAAATAGCAAAAATTGGCAAAACTTTATTACCATATTTGGAACCTTGTGGGGCCCCTGAACTCACCAATATAGGAGTCGAGAGTGAACTATTTATAAAAACAAACTACTCTTTCATCGAGATACTTTACCATGAAAGACACCACTCAGGACAGCCAATACATCTTAATTTAAAGGTGAGCAGAGAATGGATTACTATGTCAAAGGCCTTCGAGAAATCGGTATGAATGGAATGCGCTTGGTACCCAACCTCGAAAGTTCTGACAATGTAGTCATGACAAAACAAGTGCAAAACAAGATTTATAGACATAGGTTTACTCTGCCCAAATCTATATTGCTCACTCATCAAGAGATTTCTACAATGCAAGTAAATTATTTGATTATAATTAGTATATATTCTAATAATATTAAATAATAATATTTGCGGGTCAAGCGACCCCGCAGAAACCTTATGGGAAATGGCTCTCTGTCAAATGCTCTGAAACTTTGGGTTCTGGTAGTCTTTGATGTGTAGAACAAAAGACTCCATGGGCGCATAGCTCCAAAAAATCATGGATTTAAGATATAATCCTCTGAAGTTATAGGTACAGTGAGGACGTTTGAGATTGGGCGACTGGAGATAAATTACAAATCAGGTCGATTTTTATTTATAAATTATAATTTTTTGGCATATTATCATACTAGTGACGTCATCCATCTGGGCGTGATGACGCAATCGATGATTTTTTAAATAAGAATAGGGGTCGTGTGATAGCTCATTTGAAGGGTTATTAAATTCTCTATTCAATAATATAAACATTAACAATATTATTTATACAGGGTGCTCAAAAAAATTTTTGAATTAAATTAATTGAGACAAAAAGAAGAATGTATATAATATATTTAATTCAAAATACATTTTACTGCTGTCAGAAAACAGAAAAAATGTTAATTTGAAAAATAGACATTGCTTTTCGCGTAAATTAACTGTTCAAACTGCTAAGAGGCAGGTGGGTGGCAGCTTTAATATTGAAATAAGCGAAAAACAATATTTTTATTTATCAAATAAATATCCTGGTTTCGGACAACAAATGTCCTGGTTTCGGACAGCAGTAAAATGTATTTCGAATTAAATAAATTATATACATTCTTCTTTTTGTCTCAATTTATTTAATTCAAAAAAATTTTTGGCCACCCTTTATAAATAATATTGTTAATGTTTATTTTATTGAATAGAGAATTTAATATCCTTTCAAATGAGCTATCACACGACCCCTATTCTTATTTAAAAAATCATCGATTGCGTCATCACGCCCAGATGGATGACGTCACTAGTATGATATATATGCCAAAAAATTATAATTTATAAATAAAAATCGACCTGATTTGTAATTTATCTCCAGAGTCGCCCATTCTCGAGTAAATGAATTTATTCCAACTCAAACGTTCTCACTGTACCTATAACTTCAGAGGCTTATATCTTAAAACCATGAATTTTTGCAGCTACGCGCCCATTGAGTCTTTTGTTCTACACATCAAGGACTACCAGAACCCAAAGTTTCAGAGCATTTGACAGAGAGCCATTTCCCATAAGGTTTCTGCGGGGTCCTTTGTTCTGCTATTTTTACGGAGCTCTAAAAATGTTTGCTTTTGAAGAAGTTATCAAAGTAACATTTGCATAAGTGTATTTAAATTTTTTTAAGAGTTATACTATTTTTTTATCTCTCTCCTGGTATTTTGGACTCTACAGAGTGTAAAGTGAAATGCGTAGTAGTAATTTCATTTCATATACAAAAGTGTGAGAGCATATTAATATTGCTAAAAAACAGACGAGTCAATGGGGTATGGTATGACAAAACAATTGAATGTTACGGTTACTTAACTGCTGCATTGATTACTTCTGCCTGACCAATAAATGGCTGTTGAATGTATTTTTAAAACTAGTGTTGCCGTAAATATTGAAACAAGTGTAAATGAGGCTTGTATAGCTGACAAACTGAATGCAGCTGAAAGTTATGTTGACATGTACAGTGTACAGTCTAGTTTGTCTACAGAAAAAAGGAACCATATGCTCATATTATTTATTGCTTTTCATAAGTGTGGAGTAGAAAAAGCTCGTATTTTTGAATTGCTGTAACTGTTAAATATTACGCGTGTTTTTGTGTATCATACTAATAATAGGTCTGGATCCCGCGTATGAAAAAAGAATTGATTAATAGCAAGCTGAAAATTTGTTAATAGCTTAAGGGTGTCTAGTCGGACAAACTTTGATATATGGGAACACTGGAACAGGGGAAGTTTTAATTGTGGAACAGGTTAAAAATTTGGAACGGTCAGACCACGAAAACGGCACATGTATTTTGTCCGACAGAACAGACTTAAACTCTCCGAACAGAGATTAAACTTTCATGCAAAAATCAGATTGCTATTTATCGCCAAATGGGCGTTTTAATGAGTGGAACATGTAGAATATGTCAAATGACCGGAATTATGACAGGTGATAAATAGCAGTCTGATTTTTGCATGAGCGTTTAATCTCTGTTCGGAGAGTTTAAGTCTATTCTGTCGGACAAAATAAATCTGCCGTTTTCGTGATCTGACCGTTCCAAATTTTTAACCTGTTCTATTATTAAAACTGCCCCTGTTCCAGTGTTCCCATATATCAAAGTTTATCCGACTAGACACCCTTAAGCTATTAACAAATTTTCAGCTTGCTATTAATCAACTTTTTTTTTTTCATACGCGGGATCCAGACCTATAAGTTGTTTTTGAATACAGGAGGACTAAGTGACCGTAAGAGATCCGGGCGAAAAAATAATGACTCGAGAAATGGGTTTTTTTTCCTGGAAGCCGTCTGTTGTGAACCGGTTGTACTGCAGCCACTTGGCTTATTGTAAATCAAAACGGCAAACGGCGTATGTTCTCAAAAAACTTTTGATAGTGTGTAAAAAATGTTTTATTATCAGCTAAGTACTTTCAACACATAACGTGCCATCATCAGAGCTTCCTAAAAGGACATTTAAGATAAGATTTTTTTATACCTATAAAAAATGAGTGAAAAACTTACGTCCTCTTATAAAACCTTCATAGAAGAGCAATTGCTAAACGACACAATAAAATACATGGATACTGGGCAAAAGCCACAGATATCGGGTATAACAACCCCTTAAAATGAATAAATCACATCTAAATTCTTTTATATATTAAAATTTTTTTTTTAATTTTTTAATTTTCCTCCCAAAACTCCTTTAATTTTCATCCAATTAACTTTAACTGCTCACAGATATGTTGATAACCTGTAGTCAGGCTCTGGAGAGGTGCAACAGGAGAAAATTTAATTTTATTGCATGATAATGGACCCCACATACCCTTAGAGTGACTACAGACATCATTGAAGCAGAAGGTATCCCTTGTTTGGAGTGGTCTGCTTGCTCTGCTCATCCGAGCTTAATCCTATAGAGTATTTGTGGGATATGCTTAAAAGAAAAATTAGAGCTCGCTGGGATAATCCACAAAACACTGCACGGCTAGTACAAGCTGCTAATAAAGGATGGAGCAACCTACCACAACAAAATGTTGATAATTTGATTAGGAGCGTGCCCACGCAAACTGAAGCTTGCATAAGGACTAGAGGTGATAACACTGACTACCACAAAATACAAAAAAAAATAAAAACAATTTAAACATTATTCGTTTTACATTGCAATTTTGTATGCTATTGACTTTAAAACAACTACTTTTAATTTGTTTGTTAAATACTTTATTGTTTTATTTAATTGTTATGTATTTGTTATTAAATTGCTTTAAAACAAATATTGTTTGACTTCGTGTGTTCGTTTTTCTAAATTCGCACGAAATAATAAGAAATATCAGATGATTCCATATAAGTTTGGGTGTGTAGGTTGGTCTGTGTGTTCTAGTGTATTACCATTCCACGCAATTTGGAGTTTTCGCTTGGCTTCCTTTGCGCGAAGGTGGAAAGCGCAGACTTGGGTTTTAGAGGGATTGGGTCTCGGGGAATTCTGCAGATAGAATTCTATAATACTTAGCAGTGCACTATCTTTTTAAGGGAGTTAAGTTTTATTTAATATTCACGTGTAAGGATGTAAGTCTTAAAATATTTACATACAACTAAGTTTATTAAAAACAGGATAAACTTACTGTAAATACAAATTTAAAAATTTGTTTGTGGACTGTATATGTTTCTCTTTATCTTGAGGTGAGATGGGGAGGCTGACAGGTGTGTGGTCAGCGATTTCTTTAAACCTGCTATTTCAGATTAACAGTTGGCACAGGGATGCATTTGCACAAATAATTAAGTTGTGAAAATCCTCACTCTAAATGGACCTACTGTGGGGACGAGGGGCTGTACTCTGTACCCCCTAATTACACTGTACTTAGTATCTACATTTGCCAACATATTTAGGATGTCCTCACACCAGCAAGTTTTGATTGTATCTTATTTTCCAGTTCCTTCACTTCAATCCGCCTGCAGGGATGCTATTCTACATAACATTTCAAAAAAGGCTGTTCTTTCCTTGCCTCTTCCAAAATTTTTGAAACAATATCTGCTGTACCAAACCTGAACGAAAATCCTATACTGATGTATGGTTTAAGGTAATTGTAAGTATATTGTTATATATTTAAATTTTCAAATGTAGTTCTGCTTTTGTTTTGGATAACCTTAACTATGATGACGACACCATGATGTCATGATGACGTCATTTATTTTTGAAGTTATACTTCTTTAGGCACGAGAGTGAATTTTTACATTCCCTGGCGCATGCGCACACCGACAGTATGGTATTAGTCGCAACATATTTTAAGTTATGTAGCGCAAATAAGGTGTGCGTGAAAATAATATATTATTAGTGTTTTTAGTAAATATATTTATTATAATTTTTAGGTCTTTGGATTTGTCTTCCTCCTTATAAGTATTATTGAAAATGTTTATTTTCAATTAATGTACCTGTCACCGTGATTGTAACTATGTCCGAGAAATCCTGACCAAGTCATATCCTTTTTTTTTTAATTTTTGGTATTCTTTTTGTTCTTTCTAAAATTAGTTTAATATTTAAATACAATACAAAAAAACTGTTTAAAGTAGATAGGTATATTGATTTCGTTGAAATCATAATATGAAGTTAGATTATATTATAATAGAAGTATAACTTCTTACGTGCGTACAAAGTACACACATATTCTTTTTTTAATGGAAGCTTTCTTTATTTTTTGTGGGATTATACTCTAGCCACGTCATATAAAATGCATACATGCAATTTCATGAAAATGTAAACATAAAACGTATAAAATTACAATAGATAAGTATGTACATAATATGTTATAATAGATTAGTAAGTAAGTGTACATAATCAATTGTGGTTTAATTCCATATAAAACAGTATTTACTCACAATCGGTTAGTAATTTATGGATTTCTAACCTTTGAAGTAATCAGGAAGCGACTTATTACTTACTTTACTTTCCCAGCTAGCCGGGAAAGTACTTTCCCGGCTAGCATCTTTCACTTTTCTACCTGCAAATGTCAATGTCATTTTTGATTAAAAGATGGTTTAGAAAGAATAGAATCCACTCAACATTTATTTAATTAAGAAACAACAACAACAATAACAAAAAGAAAACTATTTGGAATTATAAATATTAATAGTTACATTGGAATTATGATTACTATTAACGGTTAAAGTAAGACCGTGTTGCTCAAAATTATGAGCTTCAGAAATAGATGATGACGCCGACGTTTCTGGATTTTCTACATGAGACAATATATTAGCAATTTTTATTTGTCCATGTAATGAATTCTCCACATATCCCTCTGCTACGGTATTTTGCGTATTTACTAATATCTACATTATGCTTAAAGTTTAATACTGCTCGCAACATAGAATATCTTGACCATAATGTGGAGGCTTTACTTTGTTTGCTTATTTCACAAAAATAAGCAAGAAGTACCGTCTCAGAGGTATGCTGCACACCTTTAGCCACGCACCATTTACTGTATAGTTCATAGGTGTTTTCATACCTCTCCCTGCTTTTTTCAGGAATTATTCCTTCAGTAGCTCTCTCTGCAGCTACCCGCAGTTCTGGTGGCGTACATTCAAATTCACTATCAGACATTTTTGTAAAATAAACACAATTTGATTATATGTACAATTAATGGCGTCGTGTATCGCCTAAATGTCAGATTCAACAAACTTGTTTTGTTACCTAGCAACGATCTCACAGGTTACTTAAAATAATTCATCTTAGCACATAATGAAAATGGATACAGATATTTGAAACGAAATTATTATTGGTAGATTGTGAGTATTAGAAATCCATAAACTACTAACCGATTGTGAGTAAAATAGTATACAAACCTCGCGGGAACTCATTCTAGCCTCGCGTCTGTAGTTTACCTCGGTGCTTCGCACCTCGGTAAACTACCTTGCCGCTCGGCTGAAATAGAGTACTTTCCCGCTAGGTATGTAATATACTATTACCTTAAGGTATCTATAACAATTTCCAATCAACCCTCTCAACAAAAACTGTGATAGCTCTTTTTTTTCATTTTTGAGTTGTTACTACAACCACTGCACCACAAATTTCTTCCAAATATATTATAATAACTCGTATCTTAATATTGGCAACACAATGTGCATTAAGAGGAAACAGTAGCGATCAACAGGTAGCGAAAACGCGTTCCGAGATTGCGGCTGTAATTTTGAATATTTTTTCGAGATATTTGGCACACGTATTCGTAATATAATAAAGAATGGCGGTACAGAGCCCAATTTGAAAAATATATTAATATGTAGAAATGACTCTGTAATTAATTACAATATTAAAAAAAAGAGCCTGTACCGCCATTAAAAAGAACAAAAAAATACACTTTCTTCAAATAAACTTTTTTATCCGATGGAAAAAAAGTCTGATAAAAAAGTTTATTTGAACAAAGTGTATTTTTTTGTTCTTCTTAATGGCGGTACAGACTCGTTTTTTTAATATTGTATTTAATTACAGAGTAATTTCCACATATTAATATATTTTTCAAATTGGGCTCTGTACCGCCATTCTTTATTATATTACGGATACGTGTGCCAAATATCTCGAAAAAATATTCAAAATTACAGCCGCAATCTTAGAACGCGTTTTTGCTACCTGTTGATCGCTACTGTATCACCTTAATGTAAATGTAGTATTGTCCTTTTCATGATCATTTTTCAGTGCGTAACAAATGATAGGAAAAAGGGTAAGTCCGTGATAATACACATTTATGACATTTATTCTAACATGACATTTTAGTTAAATCTGACAGTTGTCACCTTTTATTTTCAATTTGGAATAAAAACAAATCAAATGTGTTTCTTGCATTTATAAAATGGTATTTTCTTTGATTTGTATAGTCTTATAAATTATACAGATTATATTTGTAATATCTAATTAAAAAAAAATATTTTTTTATTATGGCGCCATCTATCGACAACTAGAATAACTAAAATAAATGTTATAAAAATGTCACCGACGAAATGTAATCACCGACGTGCCTTTTTTTTCTGTCACATACAATTTAATGCGTTAGAAAGAAATCGAAAAACTGTGACGCACTGAAAGATGATCATGAGCAATACTGTATCTCAATTCAATCTCTGTACTGTACCGTGAAGAAAGTATTTCGGATAGGCCAGGCATGTTGGTAAAAATGGAATTCTATCATTTATTTTAATTTTAAAGTTGTTGGTGGCAAAACCATTAATATTTTCCGATACTGTTACAGTCCCTGGTTGGTTTGAGGAATAGAAAAATGGTAGTTTGAAATCTGGTAAGTGATTTTTTTATCCCTTTCTTGTTTTCTGCCCATTGAGTCCGTAGACAAACATGTTTTTTTGTAATACAGTAGACTCCCGCAAGTTCGGCCACCTCGGGACCGGACCCTAGGCCGAACTTAAAAGTGGCCGAACTAACCGATGCTTATCTCAAAAATGCCCATTTATTGTTTGTATGGATCTAACAAAAACAAAACACTTGTACATTAAGTAGGAGACAACACAGAGGAATACTCTGACATATTTAACACATATGAAAAGATAGACCGTTACAAAAATACTACAAAACAATACTTACAGAATTCTAGGCCTAATAAAATTTAAAAATGTTATTGCACATTGGTGGTTTGACTTCTTAAACACTTAAAAAAGCCAGTAATTTTTTTCTGAATTTTCTTTTCCAATGATTTTTGATGTGCAAAGCCACGCCACTTTTTAATAATCATTACATCGATGGCAGTTGATTCTTTTTGCTGTTCGACGTAGGTAGCTGCCAGTTGCAAAGCTGCTTTGCCTTCAGCGTGGCTCATTTTATTTTCTTCATCTTCCTCTTCATTCTCAGAAGCATATGTGTCGTTATCCTTCTCATTTTCTTGGCGAATGACACACTCGGAGATTTCGTCGTCGTTCAAAACCTTGTCTTGTAGCTCCGTTTCAAAGTTGATCCACCCAAAACATCTTCTTCAACAATGGGACCACAGTTCCGTAGTTGCTGAAGGTCGTACAATAGAGCTGCATTGCCATCAGGTTCGTTAACAAGAATGTTTTTTGGCTCATCTGCTGATGTGTTTGCTTGGACAATCTTGTCTTCTATATTTGGCCAAAGTTGTTTCCAAGACTTTACAAACGTCGACGGTGGTATTTCGTCGTATGCCTTGGCCGACATCTACACAACATCCTTCATATTAACTGACTTCAGCATTTTTAAGAGGTCTAAGTTGTCATCAACCTCCAGTTTGGAAAGAACTTCAAAAAGCAGTTTTCGGCGATACTTTCTCTTGAAGCACTCAATGACCCCTTGGTCCATTGGCCGTTGAAGACTGGTTAGATTGGGTGGCAGGAACAGCAGTTTAATTTCTTTTTGAAGACACTGAAGACCTTCCTGGTGAGTAGGCGTGTTGTCAAGCAGTAGAAGTGCTTTGATGGGCAGAGCTCGCGTCTGGCTGGCGCTCGCCAAGTGTGTGACTAATGCTCAGAGAGCCGGCCGGACTAAGCGGAGACCGAACTAACCGAGGCCGGACTTACGGGAGTCTACTGTATTTAGACCACCACTTTTTAAATTCAAAAATATTCTAAAGACGTGATATTCTTCTTTTAGTGGCTATTCGTTTCGAATATTGGCGATCATTCTGGCTATAAATATTTTATTAACTGATGCTTTAAATAGATTAGTTGTTGTTGTGGAGAACCATTTCCTCAGGTTATTTAACCTTGATATTCTTCTTCTCCCAATTCCTCGCTTTCCGAATACTTTACCTTGAAGGATTACCTTCAGTAATCTGTATTTAGTGCCGTTTCTCATTATGTGTCCGAGATATTCTAACTTTCTCCTTTTAATGGTATACATCACCTCTCTTTCTTTGCCCAATCTTCGTAATACGGTCTCGTTGGTTATCTTGTCCGTCCATGATATCCTTAGGATTCGCCTGTATAGCCACATCTCGAAGGCTTCAAGTTTTTTCTCCATTGCTTCAATGAGTGTCCAGGATTCAAGACTTGATATAATCCATAATAAATTAAGCAACTTCATTACAACACTTTCGGGCTTGACTTGGTAGTCGTAAAACATCCCCTGACTTTTTGCATATGTTGTAGGTTAGTTGACGTATATAAAAAGGCTCCTGCACAGAAATAAGTGAAAGTTAAAGATTTTGCTGTTGAAGATTGAAGTTGAAGATGAGTCGATCACTCATGTGGTTTTAAAATGGAATAGGTATTTGATATAAGCTGCTGTTTATTACAGCAAGTCGGAATTGATGTTGTTTCTGCTTGGAATGGTGCGTTAACATACGTGCATTAACACATATACCGGGTGGTGAATCGTAATACGGTCCATAGGAAACTCAATGTAAAATTCTAAACTGTTGAATTCCTGCTTCCCTAATTATTTTACATCAAAGTAATGAGAAGCTATTTGTAGAGGATTGAAATATGTGTTAAAAACAAAAGTTAAAATTGTTCTACGATTTAAACACATTCAAGAATTTTGAAAAATATAATAATTTGCCACAGTAGGTATGTGCGTAAAAATTAGGCCACACGTTACTATTTAACTGACAGTGCGCACACTATTGACTGAATAAAACGTCGTTATTATTAATAATTTCTCTCCAGCCGAGGATATTTTATCAACTTTATTGTTTTTTAAACAATAAATGGTAAAATAAAAATATTGACAGTTTAAGTATTATTTAAATATTATTAATAAAAATTAGCGTCTCTTTGCAAAGACAATGACGTTGACTTTGCAAAGTAACAAGACACTTACTCAACACACACACACTGCACATGACACTATTAGGTACCTAACTGTTCAAAATTACCGTACCTACCATGCCAATGGCCATTAGTTGTCGAGGCATTAGCTAAATAAAAAAAAATATACAGGGTGTAACGAAAATACAGGTCATAAATTTAATCGCATATTCTGGGACCAAAAATAGTTTGATTGAACCTAACTTACCTTAGTACAAATGTGCATATAAAGAAAGTTACAACCCTTTGAAGTTACAAAATGAAAATCGATTTTTTCCAATATATCGAAAACTATTAAAGATTTTTTATTGAAAATGGACATATGGCATTCTTATGACAGTAGCATCTTAACAAAAAATTATAGTGAAATTTGGACACCCTATAAAAATTTTATGGGGGTTTAGTTCCTTTAAACCCCCCAAACTTTTGTGTACGTTCCAATTAAATTATTATTGTAGTACCATTACTTAAACACAATATTTTTAAAACTTTTTTGGCTCCTAGTACTTTTTCGAAAATTCAGTTTTTATCGAGATATTTTGAATATTTGTCAAATCCACCACATATTTGTACATGGTTAAGTACGATTATGGAGACTTGGTAATAATATGAAAATTTATGTACGATTTACATTTTTAGGTATATTTTGAACCGTATTAAAAAAGAAGCCATATCTCGATAAAAGTTGCCTTCTCGAAAAAATAGAAAGAGGCAAAAAAGTTTTAAAAACATTTTGTTTAACTAATGATATCGCAGTCATAGTTTAATTGAAGCGTACACAAACATTTGGGGGGTTTAAAGGAACAAAACCCCCATAAGATTTTTATGTAAACATATTAAAAAAGAAGCAACAACTCGATAAAAAATGCCTTATCGAAAAAATACTAAGAGCCAAAAAAGTTTTAAAAATATTGAATTTAACTAATGGTACCACAATAATAATTTAATTGGAACGTACAGAAAAGTTTGGGGGGTTTAAGGGAACAAAACCCCCATAAAATTTTTATGGGAAGCACAAATTTCACTATAATTTTTCTTTAAGATGCTCCTGCCATAAGAATGCCACATATCCATTTTCAATAAAAAATCTCTAATAGTTTTCGATATATTCGAAAAAATCTATTTTTATTTTGTAACTTCAAAGGGCTATAACTTTTTTTATGTGCATATTTGTACTAAGGTAAGTTAGGTTCATTCGAACTATTTTTGGTCCCAGAATATGTGATTTAATTTATGACCTGTATTTTTGTTACACCCTGTATAATATCTTCATTGTGACCGAACGCAACCGTTATTACACATTATTGCACTGCGTGTGGCCTAAATTTGGCGTAGTTCTCTGAAAAATGTATTATATTTTTCAAAATTTTGGAACATGTTTAATTCGTAGAATAATTTTAACAGTTGTTTTGAATACAGATTTCAGTCCTCTACAAATAGTTTCTGATGTCTTTTGATGTAAAATAATTAGGGAAGCAGGAATTAATCAGTTTAGAATTTTACATTGAGTTTCCTATGGCCCGTTTTCCAATTCACCACCCGGTATAAAAAATTGATTTATGAAGAAATTTCAATATTGTCAAAAATTTACTCATGTTGTTTCTGAAATGACCGATTAAAGTTGCGGTTTTACACACCTTTTTCAACACAATTTCTTTTCTCGTTAATCTTTTGAAAACGTCAAATATTTTTTAGGTAAAAATGTAATATTGTCATTACAACCAAACTGTGGCTAATCCCATTATAA
The DNA here is from genome assembly GCF_917563875.1 of Diabrotica virgifera virgifera. NCBI lineage: Eukaryota > Metazoa > Arthropoda > Insecta > Coleoptera > Chrysomelidae > Diabrotica > Diabrotica virgifera. Next base: position 48,384,381 of record NC_065446.1, read on the forward strand.
ACATAACATTCAACTTAACATGCCACAAGAAAACAGTTTCAGAACCTCAGAATAATTCTAATTGTAATATTTACTAGGTGAAAAAATGAGAAATAAGAGATAATTAAAAAAAATTGCAGAATATCACTTTTTAAAACGTTTTTATTTTAGACAAGGCGAAAACGGCGGGTTCGTTGGGAAAAATATTCCCATGAGATTTTTTTGCATAATTACATTCGTGAGACATCCCAGAATAAGGTTCAAGAAGTCGCCCACGTGAAAAGTGGGCCAAATTTTTTTTAATCAAATTGCAAAAATCGATATTTTTGGCCCTGACAATTTTTTTGTAGGTTTTTTGGACCATTGGATAAAAAAGATCTCTTATAATTTTTCTCTAAAGTTGATAGTTTTCGAGTTATAAGCAATTAAAAAAAACGAAAAATGGCGATTTTCAAGGCTTAATAACTCGGTTAAAAGTTATTATGAAAGTCAGAAAGTGACTAAATCAAAGTTTAATGCCCCCCTACAATATCCTGAAGAAATTTTTGTCATTATTTTATTACTAAGCTGTTATTTTTAAGTAATAATAATGAGCGCCATGCACGTGGTAGGCGGCCGTAAATGTGAGTGCAAGTAAGATGCACAATTGGACTGCCGGAGTGGCATCTCTCTCGCACTCAGCATTTACGGCCGGCTACCACGTGCATGGCGCTCAATATTATTACTTAAAAATAACAGCTTAGTAATAAAATAATGATACACCTATACGACCCCGGTGTAAGTCAGATCTATTTCAGGGACGCGACCCTGCTCACGCAAGCCATGGCTATCCCCCAAACCCAAATAGGGGAGGTCATGTCCCGATCCAAGTTTCCTACCAAATATCCAAAAATCCTTTCCGATTATCCAACCCACAGGAGTAAACCTAATGCACCAGAAAAATCATTGGGGAAGGCAACGAGAAACCACTCCAATTATTTCTCCCGAGTAAAGTTAACATGGCGCAATCCAAACATAATCAGAGTATTACTGATCATGGATCTCGGAAACCAAGATCCGGCAGGGAAGGGTGCGCACCAGACTGTAGGGCCTTCCCGGTCGTCACCACACGAAACCCCTACAATTTAAAAAGTACGACAACTTTAAAAATGTCTAGCAGTACAATCAGATTAGGCACATGGAATGTTAAAAGCCTCTATGCAGCAGGCAAGCTCAGTAACTTAGTTCAAGAGGTTAAACGCTTAAAAATTGATATAATGGGCATCAGTGAGCTCCGCTGGCCTGGAGCGGGAACATGTGAACAAAATGAAGGCACACTATACTATTCTGGAAGTGTAGAAGATGACGTACATCATAGGAATGGAGTTGGCATATTTATAACATCTAAATTCAAGAAATATGTAAAAAATTTTGTGCCTGTAAATGACAGACTAGCGATACTCCAATTAAATAGTAAACCATTTAATGTCAATGTTATCCAGATATATGCCCCTACTTCAGAAAAGAAATATGACAATGATGTTGAATCATTCTATAGTCAATTAAAACACACACTTAACAATCTAAAAAGGAACGAAATCACATATATTATTGGAGATTTTAACGCGAAAATTGGTCAAGGACGAAGATCTGACCTGATAGCTGGATATGGACTAGGGGAGAGCAATGAAAGAGGCGATAGATTATACCAGTTCTGTCAAGAACATGACATGATAATCGCAAATACATGGTTCAAATTACACAAAAGAAGATTATATACATGGAAGGGACCAGGAGATAACTCGCTTCATATAATTAGAAATCAGATAGATTATATTCTAGTAAACAAGAGATTTAAGAATGGTGTCAAGAGATCAACGACATATCCTGGTGCAGATATCGGTTCAGACCATAACCCTCTAATAGCTGACATCCAAGTGAAGCTCAAAAAAGTCGAAGAAAACCCCAAAACACCAAAATTACATATATCAGCATCCAACAAAACGCTAATAGAAAATGACCTGAATAATCAGCTAAAGAATTCAACAAACGAAAACAATACAGAAATATGGAACACGTTTAAAGATCTTACCTGGAAAGTAATGGAAAAATATACGACAACGATGCAGAGGCACAAAAAACAACAATGGATGACTGATGAAATCCTGGAATTGATGGAGCAGAGAAGAAAACTGAAAGATAACAAAACAGAATACAAAGAAAAACAAAAACTAATTAAACAAAAAATAAAGGTAGCTAAAGAAAAATGAATGGAGGATAAATGCAAGGAATTAGAAAAGTTGAATGAAAAACATGATACGTTTAATATGTTTAAAAAAGTTAGAGAAGTAGCTGGTCTTTATTATAAGAAAACTCCACATACTATAACCGATTCGTCGGGAAAAATGATAATAGACGAACACGAAATCCGAACTACCTGGTATAATTATATAAATGAACTGTATAATGATGATAGACCCGAAGAACTGGACACTTTAGATGAAGGTGAAGGACCAGAAATACTAAAATCAGAAATACAACATGCTATAAAATTGGCAAAAAACAAGAAAGCCGTTGGTCCCGACAACATACCTACAGAAATGTTGAAGCTCATAAATGAGGAAAACATTGGAATACTAGTTAAACTTTTCAATGATGTTTATTCGACTGGTGATATCCCTGAAGATTGGTTAAAGTCCGAATTCATAACCCTACCAAAAAAACAACGTCCGAAAAACTGTAGCGACTATAGAATGATAAGCCTTATGAGCCACACCTTGAAAATCTTTCTACGTATCATCCACAGTAGAATCAGAGATAAATGTGAAGAAGACCAGGATGAAACACAATTTGGCTTCAGAAATGGACTGGGAACCCGGGACTCTTTGCACTAAATGTGTTATTGCAGAAATGCCGAGATCAAAGGAAAGACGTCTTTGCTGTATTTATTGACTATGAGAAGGCCTTTGATCGAGTCAAACATCACAAATTAATTAAAATACTAAAGGATAAAGGAGTTGATAGTCAAGATGTACGAATCATAGAAAAATTATACTGGCGTCAAACAGCGACAGCTTGCATAAATGGAAAATCAACAGAAATATGCAAAATACAAAGAGGCGTCAGACAGGGTTGTATACTGTCCCCACTGTTGTTCAATTTGTATTCAGATAGAATATTTAAGGAAGCGCTGCATAATTTGGAATGGGGTGTGAAGGTTAATGGAATTCTGATAAATACAATCAGATATGCAGACGATACACTTATTTTAAGTGATGATATGAATGGATTACAACACCTTTTAAATGCCATTGACAGAGCGGGAAGAGAGCTTGGCCTAAATATAAACTGTTCAAAAACAAAGTACATGGTATTTAGCCGTTTGGCCCATCAAGATTCACGGTTATATGTTGATGGTCATATGATTCAAAGAGTACCCAGTTTTAAATATCTTGGTTGCCATATTACTGAACAACTAGATCCAGATAAAGAGATAAAATGTAGAATCGAGATAGCCCGCACGACATTTTTAAAAATGAGGTCATTCTTCTGTAATGATACCTTGCAACTTCAACTTCGAAAGCGCATGATTAAATGCTACATTTGGTCAGTCCTCTTGTATGGTGTCGAAGCATGGACATTAAAAATATCCACCATTAACCGTTTGGAGGCCTTTGAAATGTGGCTGCACAGACGTATTCTAAAAATACCATGGACGGCTATGCTGACAAATGTGGCAGTTCTTAAGTAAAGAGAGCAAATGCTACCCGCGAGCTGCTTGATAACATCAAATATAGAAAGATGGCCTATTTTGGACACGTAGTAAGGGGAGACCGGTATAATATTCTTCAACTTATTATGATGGGTAAAATCGAAGGACGCAGAGGAATTGGTAGAAAGCAGGCCTCTTGGTTGAAGAATATCCGGGAGTGGACAGGAATAAAGAAAGCAGAACACCTATTTAGAATAGTTCGAGACAGAGACAGTTTCGCCATGTTAATCGCCAACGTCAAGGGGACTTGATAGGGCACGTTAAGAAGAAGAAGAATAAAATAATGACAAAAATTTCTTCAGGATCTTGTAGGGGGGGCATTGAACTTTGATTTAGTCACTTTCTGACTTTCATAATAATATCTTTTAACCGAGTTATTAAGCTTTGAGAATCGCCATTTTTCGTTTTTTTTTTTCAATTTTAAATTGCTTATAACTCGAAAACGATCAACTTTAGAGACAATTTATAACAGCCCTTTTTTATCCAGAATGGTCCAAAAAACCTACAAAAAAATTGTCCGGGCCAAAAATATTGATTTTTGCAATTTGATTAAAAAAATTGTTAAAAAAAATTTGGCCTACTTTTCATGTGGGCGACTTCTTGAACCTTATTCTGGGATGTCTCACGAATGTAATTATGCAAAAAAATCTCATGGGAATATTTTTCCCAACGAACCCGCCGTTTTCGCCTTGTCTATTTACTTTACTTGTTCTTTGTCACTGTGTCCAGAAATATCCTCTAATCAATTTTAAACATACTTCCAGATTACCTAGACATCTGAAATTTTCAGAATAACTCAGAACTCGATGACAATGCAATATTCAACAGTTTTTACATGGATGCATTGAGTTTCATTTTGCATTTTAATCCATTTTAAGACATTTAGATCCCGTTGTGAAGTACGTTAGTCAACAGCGCAGCGGATATAGCTCAGTGATAGAGCATACGACTGCAGGTCGAGAGGTCCCCGGTTCAAACCGGGCTGTTCTCTATTTTTTATTTTTTAGTTTACTTTAATTAGCTTATTAATATTTCATATTTTAAGAAGTTGATAAGTTAATATAATCCTATTTTATTAAGGTAATATAAGATTAGCTATATTAAGGTTTGTATATCACAATTATTCTTCCGAAACAGGTTTAATAAATTTTTGACCATTTTAAACATTTTCTTTGATTTATATGAGTTTAAAATCGATTACAAAATTCTTTCATGGCATAGGAATTGAAACAACAAAACAGTTTATAATTTTATATTGTGTCCTATAAATAAAAAAGAATGTGTGTACTTTGTACGCACGTAAGAAGTTATACTTCTATTATATGATTTCAACGAAATCAATATACTTTAAACAGTTTATTTATATTTAATTTAACTATTAAACTAATTTTAATACTTATTACTTTCCAAAATTTTTTATTAAAACAATAACAAAAATAAAAAATTAACACACACAAACACATTGAAAAATGCCACAAAGAAATGATTTCTGAACAATAATTGTTGCCAAAAATTTTAGCTAAATACGTATTTTCTGAAAAAATTATACAGGGTGTTTCATTAATAATTGTCCATATAGTAACTGGAGAAACCTTAGTACAAAATACAAAGATTTAACCTAAAACACTTAAATAAAATGTAGCTCCTTACTGTGTTACAAGGTGTTTTATCTACAAATTTAAAAAGTATTTTTGCTCAGCATTTTTAAACTATTCGACGTATCCTTTTCATACTTGGCAGGAAGTATAGGTACTATACAAACTACTAAATTATGTTAAACAAACGTTTCTGTATATTACCAGAGGCGTACGACGGGGGTAATTGAATGGTTGACCCTTTCCAAATTCTACGCCACTGGCGGAATTTCAATTTTAGTTCAATTTTTGGATTCTCCAATACTTTCTATGAAAATAGTACACTCTTCATTCGTAACGATAAAGTCATTCGTTTTCGAGACCTTTGAAGGTAAAAATGAACCGACACGGTTATTTGGATTAATGTATTGTGTCGCTTCATTTTTAATTTCAAATATCTCGAAAACTAGTCATTTTATCGATACGAATGAAGAGTATATTATTTACATAAAAAGTATTGAAAAATCAAAAAATTACACTAACATAGCAATTTCTTCAGTGGCGTAGAATTTGGAAAGGGTCAACCAGTCACTATCCCCTGTCGTACGCCTCTGGTAGTAGCTAGAAACGTTTATTTATCTTAATTTAGTAGGGTATACAGTACCTACACTTTCTGCCAAGTATAATAAGGATTCGCCAAATAGTTTTAAAGTACTGGGTAGAAATATTTTTTAAATTTTAATCATATGAATCATAGCATAAATTAATCAAAATAACTGTGCCGTTTCATATTTTACTTCAAATATCTCGAAAACTAATGACTTTATCGTTACCAATGAGAAGTATATTATTTACGTAGAAAGTATTGGAGAATCTAAAAATGGCACTAAAATAGTCAACCATTCACTATCCCCTGTCTTACGCCTCTGGTGGTAGCTAGAAACGTTTGTTTAACATAATTTAGTAGGGTGTATAGTAGTCGCACTTTCTGCCAAGTATGAAAACAATAAGTCGAATAGTTTTAAAATGCTGAGCAAAAATAGTTTTTAAATTTTTTGATAAAACACCCTGTAACTCAGTAAGGAACCACATTTTATTTAAGTGTTTTAGGTTAAATCATCGTATTTTGTGCTAAGGTTTCTCCAGTTACTATATGGACAATTATTAATGAAACACCCTGTATAATAATATACTTACAATCATAAAATGTATAAAAAAAAAATAGTAACTTGTATTGGGGATCGAACTCGCTTCCCGTCGATCCCGCCGATCGAAAATCGAAGTGCTTTCCCATTGCACCATCTTCGCGTTTGTGTCATGTGGGAATATACACCAACTGAACGTTTACACCATAAACTTTTTGACAGTTATTTATTACTTATATGAATTTAATCAAATTAGTTTGATTTTTGTGGAATTAAAGGAATATTTTGTGGAATAACAATATATTAGGTGAATATTGGTAGAAATTATGTAAATCAAAGCATTACATACTATTTTGGTAGATTCATTTTAAATTTTCCAAATAGGTAGGTACCTATGTAATGTTTTATTAGGATACTGAAACATTTACAATTATTACGTACCTGTTGAACTATTTAAAAATCACTACAATTATAAACTTCCTTTTTTCTCTGCCATCACAACAATAAAAACAAATATAGGTACACTTGTTTATCCATAATCTCCATATTGAACAATTATTGACTGATGATTTTAACACCCAATCAGATCCCGTATAACGTTTGAGCGACTATAATACCATACTGTCGGTGTGCGCATGCGCCCGGGAAAGTAAAAATTCACCCTCGTGCCTAAAGAAGTATAATTTCAATAAAAACGTGGTATTATAAAGAGTTCTTTGTTATAAAAGTGTAATTATTATAATTATATTTAAACACAATTATCTCGAATAAGCGATTTTGAGTTACGACAGTTTTCGTTGAGACAGTCGCAATATGAGTGTGAAGTCTGACTTCTGTACTCTACCATAATTCGATTTATGTAGGTATATGTATTACTTATTTTGTTTTGTTTGTTTTAGATTTGGACTGTGTATCTATATAATATTTCATATGTCTGTATATTTTATACCACTCAACATTTGGCAGACCTTCAAACAAATTTAGAAAATTATTTTCTGAATTGCGTTTAGCAAGACTGATCTTGATAGCATCCCAACATAATATGCATTATGTTTTCTTTTTATGAATTGTGATTTGATTATTTTAATATATATCTTTTATTTGTAAGTCTTCTTTTGTTAAACTTTTCTATAAAATATAGAAAATGGCTTATTTATTGTATTTTTTAATACCTAATCTTCATTTGTATAATTGACCAGCTACACAGGATCGCATTATAAAGTCACTGTCCACTGAGGCGACATGCAGCGTGACACACAATGGGATCAACAGTGACGAATTTGACGTACTTACTGGAGTCAAACAGGGATGCGTGCTTTCTCCGTTTCTTTTTAATATAGCTATAGACTATGTTCTCTCCAAACTAGACTCCGACACAAAAGGGATACAATGGACGTTAAACACACGCCTAAGCGATCTAGAATACGCCGACGATATCTGCCTGTTAGGACAAAGATTCCAAGATGTGGCCCACCAATTGGAAACACTTTTCACTGAAGCCAATAAAATAGGTTCGAAAATCAATATTAGTAAAACCAAATCCATGAGAATTAATGCAAGGAACAACACGCCATTTACTATACGCTGTGAGCTCGTACGTAGAGGGGATATTTACAAATTCGCGAGCGCCAGTAGTGACAAGTCTGTAAACCTTTACCGGAAATTTGACATAAATGTCAAAGTGATTAATTTAAAATTAAAATTAAAAACATTAATTATAAAAAATATTAGTTGGTCAAAGCTGTGGTATATATTTTTAACTTAAATATACTTATGTTTTAAATACTGAATTTAAGTTTTTTTAATGTTCCGTAATATGATTTTATAAATCAATCTATCAATCTTAGCGCCATCTACACGATAATTGTGAAAGTATCCGAAGTAAGAAATTCATATTTTATCAATAGAACGTCAATATGATTAGCAAAATCTTAAAAAAAATCGTTTACAATTTAATTAATTTTTTGCGTTGTAAATATTAAGCGATAACAATTAAATAATAAATTTAAAAATTACCGGTGAAAGTTGAATTAGTAACCGCTAGGACCGACACCAGCGAAGCTCAGAGCATATAGGGGAGTGCATATAGATTTTCACTTCGGAAAAAATCAAACAAGATACCTAGAACTTTTTGTAATATCATTAAGAAATGTTTAATAAACAACATATCAAAAAGTTCTACTCGAGAAGTGGGTGCTTTATTTTTTATTAAACAAATCAACTACGAAATTGGATGTTTTTTTAAATAAATCCGAAAATATAAATTTTAGAAAAAAACTGACAACCATTGAAAAATTCAGAAAATTTTACAAAAAAAAACCTTATATAAAGAATTTTCTAAAATTAAATCTGTATCTTCTATCATTTTTTATTTATAACGCTAAAGTCACCCTTCTCACATACATTGGCGCACTGTAAACTAGCGTACGGCGAACTTCACGGTTGAGTTATTTTAATGTAATTCTTTAACTAATGGATCAAATGAAATTTTACAAATTGAACACGAAAGAAGAATAATTAAGCTATCTTATGGTTATAATAAAAAGAAATAAAATGTATGGCATAAGTACGGTGTGGGCGAAAAGTGAGCTTTTCATGAATTTTGTTTAAAAATTATTTAAACATGTGTAACTAATACAATTTTTCTTATAAAACTCTCAATTTTGCACAAGTTACCTTTCAAGCATCTTGCTAAATGATGTTTCATTCAAAAAAATCTCAAAAATTTAATTCAAATCATATGACGTCTCAAAAAATGTAATTTTTGAAATCTTCGTAGTTTTATAGAATTACCACCACTTTAGGACGGTATTACTCAAGTTTGAACAGATCTATTACAGTTTTATAAGTGCTTTTTTAAAGCTTAGGATGTAATCTTTAAAATGCACTAAATTATTTTACTTTAGAAATGAAATAAACTATTTCTTTTTGAGAAAATTAAGAAGGATAACAAAAATGTAATACAGAAACCGAAAATTACCAACTAAAAAAATGTTTATACAAAGTGATCAACATTTTTTTCTGTAAAACTTACCTAAAATACATTTAATAATAAGCTTCAACAATAATAAATGTTCAGTAAAAAAATTTTTTTTAGCTCTTATACAGTATGTCTGCGTAACTTTGAACCTATTGATAACTTTTTTATTATCAGTTTTACGAAAAAAAGTTATTTGTTATAAAATACTCTGCATCGTATATAATCTAAGATGCAATCGTCAAATATCAAATTTAATTAATTTTATACGAGGTATGTCAAAAAATATAAATTTCACTCAAGAGTAAAGTACCTTTACATTTCACAATATCGAAAATTGTTATTAAGAAAAGTTCTTTGGAATTAAAAATTTGTTTTAGTGTTCAATTACATCCTTCTAATTAAAATATTGTGAATAATAAAGGCACTTAACTCTTAAGAAAAATTCATATTGTTTACATACCTCGTATAAAATTTAAAAAAGTTTGATATCTGATGGTTGTATCTTAGATTTTAGACCAGGGGGAGTATTTTATGAAGAATAACTTTTTTTTTGTAAAAGTGATAATAAAATAGTTATCATAATTGTAATAAAATGATATGAGTATCCGTAATTTGAGAAAACATTGAAAAAATTTTTTTTTCGATTAGAATGATGTAATTTTATATTTAGACATAGTTTTTAATTTCAAACAACTTTTCATAATATCATTTGTTAATATTCTGGAATATAAAGGTACTTTACTCTTTAACGAAATTAATATTGTTGACATAACTCGTATAAAATTGATAAAATTTGATATCTGTTGATTGAGTTTAAGATTTTTGACTATCCTGAGCATTTTATGAAGAATAACTTTTTTTCGTAAAATTGATAATAAAAAAGTTTTCCATGTGGTTCCTAGCTACGCAGACATACTTTATAAGAGCTTCTGTATAAGAATTTTCAAATTGCAATGCCATATTCGGATTCAGCATAATCAAAAACAAAATAAAAACATATTTGATCAAAGTAAAATGATGAATTTAACGATATTTTTAAAATTATTGATACAATTAGCGGCAATTACAATTTATTAGCGGCCAAAGCTGCGAGTAGAACTTTTTACTTTAACAAATATATAAACTAACAAAAAAAGTTTTAGAAAAATATAAGCTTGTTTGAATTTTTCCGAAACAATGCATGTTTTCGTTCTAATTGCACTCCCCTACTATCACTATCGACATGCAGATTGAAAAAGGGAAAACTTTATGTATCTTGGAAGTGCTATAACAGAAAACGAAGCTACATAAGACGATATTCGTATGAGGATACGAAAAGCTCAACAAGCATTCAGCATGCTCAACCGTGTTTGGAGCACTGGCGAATATACTACAAGGACAAAGATCCGAATATTCCAGTCAAATGGCATGTCTGTTAAGTGGGATTGGATCGGTCACACACTCCGAAAACATAGTTCCAGTATTGCAAAGACTGTCCTAGAGGGAATGCCTAAGGAAAAAGAAAAAGAGGTCACCCAGCACAAACTTGGAGAAGATCCATCATGGATGAGAAAAGATGAGATGAGATCCATCATGGATCCATCATGGTCAAGGAAAGTCTTGGAGTGAGGTGAAGGCCTTAGCGCAAAATAGAACCCGATGGCGCATTTTCACTGAAGCTATATGCTCCACTTAGGAGTTCAAGAACATTATATATACAGGGTGTTTGGTAGAGCTTAACCTTAGATTCCTGAGAATAAAATAGGTCGATCTAAGCTAACTTACCTTAGTACGAAAGTTGATAATAACCGAAATGTCAAAGTTAAACTTTTATTTTATTTATTCTTGAATATTTCCTAACGAAGCTAGGACAAATAATCTCCGGAAAATTATCCCGGACAAAAAATCCCCACAAATTATCCCCGGGCAAAAAATCCCCACAAAAAATCGCGGACGAATAATCCCACAAATTTTTTGGACAAAATATCCCCACAAAAAATACCCAAGAAATATTTGCTGTCGAATAGTTCTCTAAAAGTTTTCCCGAAATTTTACCAAATTTCGAATTACAATTCCATGCTGAAAACTTCAAATTTTACATGACAAAGGAGTGTAGTTTTTTCAAAAATCGTGGAAAATATGGGGAATGAGACAATTATAACTACATACATTTTACTTGAGACCGTTCACATGTCAATGCGCGTTTTAATGACCTAAAACGCGCGTTGGCATGTGAACGGTCTTAAGTAAAATGTATGTAGTTGTAATCGCGCGTTAAGCGCCTGTCAAGCAAACGGGGCCTTAGCTCATTCACCATATCTTCTACGATTTTTTGAAAAAACTCACACTCTTGTCATGTAAATTTTGAAGTTTTCAGCATGGAACTGGTATTCAAAATTTGGTAAAATTTCGGGAAAACATTTAAGAACTATTCGGCAGCAAATATTTCTTGGGGATTTTTTGTCCGGCATTTTTTGTGGGGATGTTTTGTTCAAAAAAATTTGTGGGGATTATTTGTCCGGGGATTATATGTCCGGACCCCTTTCCTAACAGGCATGGTATAATAACACAAAATTTGGTAAGCGGGAGTTTTTTGGGACAAGAAATTTAAATTCGCCATCAAAAATTATGAATTAACCAGAGGGCGCCACATTCGTCTTTCAGCGCGCTTTTAAATAGCTTCAATTTTTTTAATAAACTGATATTTTCTTGATTATTTACGAACCGATTTTATTTTAAAAAAATGTGTTGAATAGACGATCGAAGACCACATCCAAAACTATAAAAAATGTACAGGGTGCTATTAAAAAAATTAAAGTTGGGGGTTGTAACTAAGGGACGAATATTTAGGGGATGATTTTTTATACTCCATATTACAGTGTATTACAAATGGAATAGATCAGTTTTTGTCCCATTCGAAATTCTATATTCGTTTAAGAGATATAGTCTGGGTAAATTAGTCTGGGACACCCTGTATATTACAAACAAAATCGTTTATCAAAAGCGTGTCTAAAATCATCAAATTCTCAACATGAGTGAACTATAACCCATCTATGACCATACATAAGCATAAAGGAACAAATTACAACCGAGCAACCATCGAGTAATAAAAAAAGATTTTTTTAAACCATCGAGTAATAAAAAAGACTTTATTACTGAATGAGAGCAACTAACAAGCACTTATCTAAATTCTTGGAAAGTAGCCATTGTCGTATGGTACTCTCTTAACAAATCATAAATGTTCAGAATTTGAAAAAATCGCATATGGACCACGTAAATAAAAATATCTTAAGTCCGAAAGTCGACAGCCACTTTGAATTAAAAAGCATTCCCGGAACTACTTTATGACTACAGCTGCAAAAGGGCAGTTTATATAATAAATAACATTTTCTGGTATTTTTTTTTTAGATTGTTTGGATTATTATAGAATTATCTAAATCATTACTATTTATTTTTTGAATTTATTTTCGTTTTAAAAAAAGTATTATCATCAGTGGCCTGCTTTTGGCCGCCCCTATAATCGGCCGCCCGTGTGGGATGCACACTTTGCACACATGGTAGCGGCGGCCCTGGGTCCCGTAAACATAAAAATTTAAGTAGGTAGGTATAATAATAAAGGAATTTTCACTAGTAATACCACTAGAGGTCAAATTATTTCCGGAAATTTTTTTGAGATCATGAATATTTTGAAAATTTCCCGAGTCGCAAACGAGGGAAATTTTCTAAAAATATTCATGATCAAAAAAAAATTTCCGGATATTAATTTGACTTCGCGTGGTATTCGGTAAGAAAATTCCACACCAAATTTGCATTTGAAAATCCAAATCTGCATGAACAGATTAATAGCGCGCCATAGCTTTGTCAGCAATTATTTAGGCTTTCAAATTCGTAATTTCTACTCATTGTAGTTGCATGGGAATACCATTTCAAGATAGAAAATAGTATATTCTTCAATTTTACATAAGTTTTGAGTAACTACAAGTGATAGAAAATGAATCAAAACTAAATTATGTAAACAAATAAAAACCAGTCTGTCAAAAATGTTCTGTTATTGTAAACGTCAAAAAATTTCCACTATAATTCGCTGTTGGGTACCCCACGAGCAAAAAATTTCCGATAAAATACCTCCGTTGCCATGGTGATCTGTCAAAATAACGTATTTTGATTGGTTCAAAATTACAGGTGTGGAATTTTCTTAATAACTTAGTTATTAATCATTCAGCCAGTCGCAATCAGATTATAGTGTAATGGGTGTGTTAGTGTGTTGATTAAATGTCTTGTTACTTAGTAAACTCGACTGCATTGCCTTTGTAAAGAGACGCTAATTGTATCCGAACGTCTGCGCTGCCGTCCCTCCGGCGAGTATCGATCCCTCAAGGATAGAAATTATTTTAATTGATTAAATTTTAATAAAGAAAAATTTCCTACCAAACTGGTATTCGAACTCATGGCTCTTGTGCCCAAAGATAGGCTCTCGTACCACTAATGCTTGGTTGCACCAACAAATCTTAAATATTATAAGCTTAGCTAAGCACAGCTTATAGATCCATAATTTTTGATTTTTATATAAGCACGTCTTAACTGAGAGGAAGTTTAAGATGCAATCGACGTCATTGATCTAAGACTCAATGGGGCAACGCGTATGTTTAGTAAGCTTAGCTTAAGGCACGTCTTAAGCTTAAGATATGTTGGTGCAACCAACCAGGCATTAGCCACAGAGGAAAATTAAAGGAATTTAAATTTTGCAAAAAATTTATTTTACTTATTTTCTAAAGCTCAAGCCGGTCCTGAGACAACTACAAATCACCATCATAGACGTCCTGGAAGGTCAAATCAGAATAAAAACAAAATTCTAAAAACTGTCGCGTAATTTATAAACCACATAATTTTACAACAAACTTACTACACCTTTTAATATTAAAATTGCTTTAAGATGTAAATGTTAAATCAAAGAGATAGGAAAAATGCTAAAAAGCATTCATTTATTTTGATTTCACGATCGAAAAAAATATTTTATGTCCGACACTGAATAATTGACATTACGTCATTTCTTGACTGTTCCATTTTAACCAATCGCAAAACGACAGACAAGCCACAAAAATAAATATGGGTGATTGTTGATACGAACATTGATAGAAATTATTGATAATGTAATATAATATATTCGGTTGATTAACGTAGAAAAAGCTAGAAGCAGTAAAAAATTAACTGTTAAGTGTTGTGAATATTTAGTGGGAGTTAAATAACAAAACCAAGAAAAAATGGAATCGTTTGTTACGTTAATAGTTAAAGCTCCAAATCAACAAATTGAAGATCAGACAATACAGTGCGAACCTTCATGGACAATTCACAAATTAAAGCAACATCTATCGGAAGTGTATCCCAGTAAACCCGTAAGTATTTAATTGCAACTGTAGACAAATGTTATTAATTAAAAGTGATACAAAATGGGAATATTTATATTTTATTTTCCATTTAATCAAAACACAATTACATACTATATTAGTGTAGCCCCACTTTGATGATTGCTATATTCGAATTGGCATTAATATCTAGACTTATGGACAGTGTCATCAAAATTTATCCTTGTAAGTTCATTATGTACATCATATTTAAAAATACAAAATTTCATTAAGAGGACCTGAAATCACCTGACACCTGATGATTAATATTTTAGCAAGGAATGTATTATGTATCAATGAATATAATAATGTACCAAAGAATTCTATATGGGTCTATAATATTCCTGATTGTACTTTACCAGTGTTCTCTTTTTAACATTTCTTTAAAAAAGTGAGCAAATGTTTTGACTTAATTGTAAGATGACTTAATCTATAGAAACTATTACCAAGGTTTTAAAAACCACAAAATTAGGCCTTTCATTCCACTTTTCAAGCTAAACCCCAAAAACTTAAGCATTTTCAGTCAGGGTTGGCATAGAATTTCCCCATCTTATAAAACCCAGCGGGTTTTTTTCGGGTTTTTCAATTGATAAAACCCACTATTATTGGGTTTTTTGGGGTTTTTTCAAAAATAGCAAATTTTCAGTTGAATGAACGTCATATTTATTTCTGAATAAAAACAAAAACTAGCATAAATACCATGAAGTAAGTAGTAGGTGAATACAAAACGAGAGAAACTGAAACTAAACTAATAAAACACTTATTTTAAACATGGTATATAGACAAATAAAAAAATAAACAAGTTTCTTGTTAAACAAAGCATCAGCAAAGCATATTAGTTATCAGGAAAATCAGAATCTGTATTTTTGTCACATTCCCAATTCCCATTCGTTATTCGTTAGACTCGGTCGAGGACGAGGACTCGGTTCTTAAATGATAATATATTTTTACCAAGTTTGCAGCTCTATCGGCACCTAATCTGTTGCGAAGCTTAATCCATATTAATCCATATGAAGAAAAAATCCGCTCAATAGATGCAGATGAAGCTGGACATGAGAACAAAGATAACATATAAATACAAAATTCATATGGTATTTTATTTGTTTTTTTATTTTTTATTGATATCAGCTTCCACCATTTCTTTGTTGAGAATTTTTTAACAAGTTCTTCTTTGAAAAGTGTTGCGGGGAACATATCTGTATCCTTAATCTTGAATGATAACATCACTGCCAAAAACTCATCAGAAAATAAAAAACTGAAAATCCCCAAAAAAACCCGAAAAAACCCTAAAAAACCCAAAAAAACCCGTCGGGTTGGGCTTTTAATAAAAAACCCGGGTTTTTTCCAACCCTGTTTTCAGTGACCCCTACTAACGAGGAGTTTTACCTAATACAATAACTGGTAATAAACACCATATCATTTTTAACCCTTTAGAACGGGTAACGTCAATAGATGTTTTAACATAATTTGGCAATTAGCCCTGTAGCAGTTAATAAGCGTTTTTTTTGTCTAAAATGAAGTCTGCCTTTGAACAATAACAATGATTCGTCTATTACCAATTTTTGAAACAGGTAACAATATGTTAAAAATTTGGTTGTAATATTTTCAAACACAAATCTTTTTTTTCATAATTAGTCATTTTCGACCAAAACCAGGACTAAAAAATGTGTATGACAAATAAATTTCTGTGTTTATTTATACTCAACAGTTGTCACCATTATCCCAATAGTAATGACTATAATGAGGGAAAATGATCAAATGTAAAATATTATCGTATCATAGATTCTATGGTCATAGATGCCCTAGCGGCAACTGCTAGCAAAAGACTAAGTTTTCACTCTAATGGCATATAAAACAACATAATGTTACTCTACATCCCACCAGACTGAAAACAATGGGAACCTTCTCTAAATTTGCAAGCCATACGGATGCTGAGATTAAGGAAGATGAGGGAATTTTACAATTTATAATTCACGTCCCATCTGCTCAACGAGGTAAAGTTCCAACGATAATGCTCGAGAATGTGCCTCCTGATGAGAGACTAATAAGTTTCGAAACCGGTAGAGGTGCTTGCTGCACTCTCAGATTGGACTAGAATATGGTGCAGCTGTATTTTTGTTTTGCAACGAAATTGAAAATAATGCTTATTCATTTTTGACTTACATGTTTACTCTGATTGGAGTACGAAGGAAACCATTCTCGTTGGAACTTTACCACGCTGACCAAATGGGACATGAATTATAAATTGTAAAATTCCCTCATCTTCCTTAGTCTCAGCATCCGTATGGCTTGCAAATGGTAGAAGCCTCAGAGGTGTAACCAGAGAAGCTTCCCATTGTTTTCAGTCTGGTGGGATGTAGAGTAACATTATGCTGTTTTATATGCCATCAGAGTGAAAACTTAGTCTTTTTTCCATTTTTGTATTCAGTGTATATTTCTTTCTCTGCATATACATTTTTTGTTCATTGTATGATACAGTTGTAGCGTTTTCTGTACTCTGCTATTGATTTCTGCTTCTATACTAAATTTACAATCAAGATGCAGTAGAAATAAACAAACCAAGACATGTTAAATGCTACTAGGAGGAGCACTCCCGAATCATAATTTATAATGTATAAACTTTGGAAATCATGATTTGGGATTTACAATGTATATACATTGTAAATTATGATTCAGGAGTGCTCCTAGCAGCATTTAATGTGTCTTGGTTTGTTTATTTCTACTACATCTTGATTGTAAATTTAGTATAGAGATCCTGTTTCTTCTATAGGGCTTTTCAACGCTTCTCATCGCATAATATATGGAGACTCCAGGCTGCTAATTGGGATGTATACACCGCTACCCTTGAAGCAACAGAACCAAAATCATCACTAATGGGCATTATCGACAATATTAACAAAGCTGCCGACAAAGCAATTCCGTTACGAAAATCAAACGCACAAAATAGAAATCATTGCTCAAAGGACTGGTGGAACGAAACCTGTAACATAGCTGCTAAAGCAAGAAAACAAGCTTTCTTAACCTACACACAGGCTCCAAATCTTAATAATCTAACAGAATATAAAAGACTTGATGCAGTAGCTAAAAAAACTTTTAAAGAAACTAAGAAAAAAAGTTGGATAAATTACTGCCAAAATCTAAATCAAAATACACCAATTAAAGAAGTGTGGAACAAAGTAAACCGATATAAAAACCGAAAACAAGCGAATATACTCCTAATGGACCCCAAAGAAGACTGGATAAGCGAATTCCACACAAAAATCTCACCTCCATGGGTCGAAAACAACATTACTCAACAAATAGCTACTGTAAATAGGAACACTTCTTTCCTACAATCGTTATTTCAATTATGGGAACTCGATCATTGCATTAAATCAACAAATAATAAATCTCCCGGGGCGGATAACATTTCATACAATATGTTGCATAAAATGCCCTTAGACCATAAGAAAGCCCTGTTGGAATTGTTCAATTCGATTTGGATAAATAGGATTCCTTTTCCACCGATGTGGAAAGAATACATCATAGTACCTATCAAAAAACCTGGAAAACAGAACGGAAATGCAGATTCATATAGACCCATAGCTTTATCATCGTGTATATTTAAAACCATGGAAAGAATGATAAAGAACAGGCTTGAATATTGGCTAGAAAATGAAAAGGTATTACCTGAATCACAATATGCTTTTAGAAAGGGAAGATCTTCCTTGGAACCCCTAACGATACTAGTAAATGACATCTATCTAGGATTCACACACAAATACAGCACTTTGGCCACATTTTTGGATATAACTTCAGCATATGATAATGTTCAAATGAATATACTAGAAGAGAAGCTCATCAATATTGGTCTACCAACCTCCTTTGCCAACTTCATAAAATCAGCTTACTCTAATCGATCAGTTTCCTTAAAGATAAATCAAGAAATTTCGGAATCAAGAATATGTAGATGTGGATTACCACAAGGTAGTATCCTGAGCCCAATCCTCTACAGCCTGTACACAATGGATATAGAAAATGTTATATCACAAAACTCTAAAATTATTCAATACGCTGATGATGTTGTTATTTACACCAGTAGCAAATCAGAGGACAAATGTATAGAAAATATCAACACTGAATTTATAAAAATCCAAAAATACCTAGACAACATGGGACTTTCCATATCCGAGTCCAAAACCAATATATGTATTTTCTCTAGAAACAGAAACAACTATCAAAGACAATTATAGGAAAATATAAACTCTGTATTAGTAACTCTGTAAAATATCTTGGTCTGCATCTAGATAGAAAACTATTATGGAAGGACTGTATCCACCAAATTATCAAAAAAACAAGTAATTCTATAAATATCCTAAGAGCGTTTTGTAGAGCAAAGTGGGGAGCAGACCCAAATACGGCTTTACTATTCTACAAAACAATGGTATGATCTATAATGGATTATGGAAGTCAACTCTATGGAACAGCAGCAGATACACATCTAAATAAAATCGAGATACAACAAAATAAATGCTTGAGAGTTTGCCTGGGATATCTTAAGTCAACGCCCATAAACATTATACAAGCTGAAGCCGTGGAACCTCCTCTTAAACTAAGAAGACAACTATTGAGCAGAAAATTCATGATAAAAACCATTTCAAAAAAAAACTTCTTACCTCAATAGTGTACAGTCACTAACAGTTCAAGTTTTGACCCATAGATACTGGCACTTCAAGAAAACCCCCCTCATAGTAGAAACTTTCTCAGAAATAGCTGACATTACAGATATACTCTATTCCAACCAACTCCCTCCAGTTTTAATTTACTCACCTGAACAAATTTTTTCACCTGAAATTAGAACCTATTATTTTGAAAGTGAAGAAGTAGCAAGTATCAATCAAAGTTCAACGAAACAAAAAACAAATACTGGCCAAATTACGATTCTATATTCACTGATGGATCAAAGTCAAAAGAATATACCAGTTGTGCCTTTTACCATTTTGAGGAAAATACTGACAAAAAATTTATTTTACCAAAGGAAGCTTCCATATACACTGCAGAACTAACAGCAATAGTGCAAGCTATGAAATACGTACTCAGCTCTAACCACGACAAATTTATAATATGTACGGACAGCAAAAGTGCAAATAAATGAGATGTGGCAAAACCTATACAGTGCATCAACAGCCGGAACAAACTTTTGTAAACACCAGCCAAGGATCCCCAGAAAACCATGGTTTCACAAAATACCAAACAGAAACTTTGTCGCCACAATAAATCGAATACGTGAAAACCATGCACTAACACCTTATTATAAGCACAAAATAAAAATTACAGACGATCCACTGTGTAGTTGTGGTAAAATGGGTACATTGGTACATGTTTTACTTGAATGTCCAATAAATATTGTAAACATTAATAATCTATATAAAAACTTAATTCACTACAAGATAAACCTTCCAATAGACCTAAATTGTATTATTTTTTCAGGAAATAATAATATACTTTATGTACTTCATCAACACATCATAAACTGTAAACTAAAATTGTAAAATTACTAACCAATTTTGTAAGCAATTCTGCAAAACAAACTAAATGTAAAGCATTAAAGGAAAAAAAAAGGTGAATACAAAAAAAATAATAAAAAAAAATAAACCAATTAAAAAAAAAACAAAAAAAAAAAACAAAAAAAAAAACAAAAAAAACAAAAAAAACAAAAAAAAAGAAAACAAAAAAAAAATAAAAACATACACACAAAGAGGGCTAAAACCTCCGCGGCGTTGAACCGGGTTGATGTTCTAGCGCGGAAGGAAAAAAAATTAAACACCTTACACTTTACTAATGCTACATATTACTAACAAAACAAATGAAACATCATGCTCAAGTTTGATACTATGAAACAATTTACACAAACTATTTATACAATCTAACATAGTCTGGCTAATTGGTTCTCACCAAAGCCATAAATTCCACGGAAAAAAAAACGCTTCTCATTTGTTTCGAGCTTCTGTTATATGTCGTATATTAATATTATACACGGATTATACGACATGACAGAAGCTCGAAACAAATGAGAAGCGTGAAAAGCCCTATTATTACTCCTAAGTATGTAAACGTTTTAACTTCTTCTATTTGTGTTACTTCAATTTTTATATTAAAGTAAGTTCTTATCTTGTTTCTCCTATCTGCATAACTTTTTGAAAAAAAAAACTTTTCAAAAAAAAGTAATTTATAAAGTTATCTAATTTTTTGTGATCTTAGCCAATTCTTTTATTTTGTCTCGATAAACAAGCAAAAACGCTACCTAGAATTGAAAAACAGGTTGTAGAATACAATATTTAATTTAATTTGTTTTAAAAAAAAAACCAAACACCAGATTTTGGGGTCATAAAAGTTTTCCAAAATATGAGAATTATAATAAATAAAAAGTTCAAATATAAATAAAAAATACCAATTGTGTTAAAATTAGATGTACATATGCTAATCTTATATGAAATACTTGTTTATATTATCTTATCTCAAAGCTTTTCTAAATAAATAGTAATCTTAATGTTTTTTCCTTATTTACCTAAATAAACCATTTTGCAAAATGTGACGCAAATCAAGATATTAATATCAAATTTTTGATCTTGAATGTTTTAATGCATTTTATTTTTAATCCCACAATAATTCAATCTTG
The DNA here is from genome assembly GCF_917563875.1 of Diabrotica virgifera virgifera. Classification (NCBI taxonomy): domain Eukaryota; kingdom Metazoa; phylum Arthropoda; class Insecta; order Coleoptera; family Chrysomelidae; genus Diabrotica; species Diabrotica virgifera. The sequence goes on from NC_065446.1 coordinate 48,405,849, forward strand.
TAATTATTTAAAGTATTCCACCCTTTAAAGGGCGGAACACTAGATGTCGGGGTAGCTGGATTGACTGCAGGGTTGAAAGTCTTTTTCTTTGTCTTTTTGTATAGACATGACTCTGTCTGTTTTCTCAATGTGCCTCCAGTAAGTTGTCGTGTCCCATCGTTTTCATGGTCTTCCCATTGATTGTCTTCCTATTATTGGGGAACCGTCTCTCGCCGTCTCGCTTTCTTACCCAGTTATTAATGCTCTCCACCTTACATCTCCGTCGTATATCTGTACTTCTAGCTCTGTCCTATAGTGTCTTACCATCGATTTTTCGAAGGGTTTTCATTTCCACTGTTTCGAGCAATCTTTTTGTCCTCTCTGTGTCGGGTCGTGTTTCTGCCGCGTATGTCATTATTGGTCTGATGACTGTTTTGTAAATTCTGTCTTTCATTTCTTTTCCGATATTTTTATTTCTCCATATTCTGTCATTCAGGCAACCTGCGGCTCTGTTTGCTCTATTCACTTGATCTTCCACTTCTGTGTCGAGCTTTCCGTAGCTGGATAGTGTGATGCCTAGATATTTAAACTCCATCAGTTGTTCTATTCGACGGGGAAGATCGCCATTGGATCAAATATTTACAGTCAAACAGATCTTGAGCAAATCATGGGAACACGATATTGATGTGTTTGTAGACTTCAAACAGGCATACAACCCAGTCAAAAGGAACAAACTATACTATATATTGGCTGAATTGGCAATACCACACAAGCTAATAAGACTCATTAAAGCCACAATGGATGAAACTCAGGCATGTGTACAAATACAAAACCACTGGACAGACTTTTTCAAAATTTCGCAGGGACTAAAGCGGAGAGTTGGGCTGGCCCCAACATTGTTTAACCTGGCACTGGAGTATGCGGTTAGGCAAATGCAAACTGGACGAGGAAACCTACCGACCAACCGAATGGTTCAACTGGCCGCTTATGCCGATGATATTAATATTATAATTAGAACATCAACAGGAGCACAGGAAACATACGCAGAGTTAAAAACACAAACAAATATGCTAGGTCTGGAAATTAACAAAGAAAAAACAAAAATAATGACTCAGACGAGAAGAAATATAGTCACACAAAACAATATACATGAAGATGACATTGAAACAGTTGGAAAGTTTACATACCTGGGAGTAGAAATATATGCAGAAGATGGAGAATGAAATATATCAGAAGATGGAGAAATACGGAAGAGAATAACGCAGGCAAATAGAGCTTATTTTGCCCTCTCCCCTATATTTCGGTCTAAAATTGTCCACCGAAATACAAAGATGAGAATCTATAAAACTTTAATTCGACCGATAACATGCTATGGCAGTGAAGCCTGGGTCCTGAAAGAAACATCCAAAAACAAACTCGACACATCCGAAAGGAAAGTACTGATGAGAATACTGGGACCTGTGAGGGAAAACGGAATCTTCAGAAGTCGATACAACAATGAACTTTATCAACTTTATAAGGAAGCACCCCTGTCAGACATCATTAGAATACAAAGATTGCAATGGGCCGGATATGTGATAAGAATGGGAGAGGATAGGCTACCAAAAAGAGCACTGAATGGTAGAATGCAGGGAAAGAGACCGGTTGGAAAGCCAAGAAAGCGCTGGGAAGACACAGCAAACAGCGACGCACAAGCCCTTTTAGGAGTCCGTGTATGGAGAAGAGCAGCCACAGACAAGCAAGGGTGGAGGCAAAAAATAAAGGAGGCCAAGGCTCAATTTGGGCTGTAGTGCCGTAGAAGAAGAAGATCGAACCTGACTATCCAGCTCCAATTTACACGTTATTGGATTTGCTGTTATAACCATGCATTTTGTCGTTTTTGGTGAAATTAACATGTTAAATTTTCTGTCGGTTATATTAATTTGGTGCAGCATATGTTGTAAATCTTCTTCACTTTGAGAGATCAGTATTGCATCGTCTCTTTGACAGTATTTGGTATCCTTTTTTAGTTCTTACTTTTTTTATTATTTCATCCATAATCAGGTTGAACAATAAAGGACTTGAGGTTGAAAGTGATGAGGAAATTTCGACCAGAATAGAACTTTCACGAAAAAGCTTTATTATCTGGCGTTCTGTATTGTGCAGTAGAAGTCTGCCATTGACCACGCGTCTAAGAGTATTGAAGTGCTACGTCTGGTCCGTTTTGTTCTATGGATGTGAAACCTGGACAACAAAAATGAAGAATCTTAATAAATTAGAAAGGTTTGAGTTGTCGTGTTACCATCGCATGCTCAGAATCCCGTGGACAGCACACATATCCAACGTGTGCTGGAGACCACGCACAAAGAGCGAGAATTGATCAGCATCATAAAAATGAGAAAGGTTCAATACTTCGGTCATATAATGAGAGGACCTCAATATCGTTTACTCCGGTTGATCATTCAGGGCAAAATCGAAGGAAAACGCTGGGTTGGAAGAAAACAACTGTTCTGGCTGCGTAACATTAGACAATGGACAGATTGTCGAACGGTCCAGGAATTGTTTCATATAGCTGCCATGCCGACCGAGAAACATTTTTTCATCAGCTTGTTAATACGACGATAGCCAACGCTTGAAAACAAGCACGGCACACAAAGAACAATTATTTAAATTTTAATATCTAAATATAAACTTCTATTGTAATTGGTATAATTTTAATTTATTAAAATTTAAAAAATCCGAATCTAACATGAGTGTTTAGAATGTTTTCGAATCTATCAGCTCATCTTCAGTGGACTCATTTTACTTGCTAAATAGCCCCAGAACCAAACAGTGGTTGAATTTGGTATGCAATTTACACTATAAAATCGTAAAAATGACACGACTTAAAGCTGATGAAACTGGATAACTAGGTATCTGGGAACATAAGATGTCCCTACTCGAATAGTATTAACATGTACGTATTGGTCTACCTTGGTCTACCAACTTGTAATTATTATTAGTTCTTGGCACTACTAACCAGGAGTACAAGCGTTCTACTGATCCAATTTCCGTGGGGCTCAAACCCCATTTTCTGTTTTCTGTTCTATTTCATCACATATTCCATGATTTTGTCTAGTTTGTAGTTTTCGTATCGAGATCAAGTTCATGTTCTCTACTTATATCTGATATGCGGGACAATATTCTTTTCAAACCATCTAAACTATTTGCAAAAACTACTGCTTCGTAGGGCTTACAATACCGGGATCCCGAATACCGGGATCCCGAACGATTTTTGTCCGGTATTCGATACCGGTATTTATAATAAAAATACCGGTATTTCGGTATTAACTTAATTTATAAAAAGTGAATTTATGCACAATAAACTTTCTTCTAAGATATTTTTTCTATTACAAAAAATTATTTTTGAAGATAAACAACCAATATCATTGTAAAAAATATTTATTAAACAGGTTTATTACACATACAAGTCAAGTATAGCGCTTTCTAAAAGCGTGAATGTCGTTAATTTAAGGCGAAGGGTTGTATCAGCTTCTACAACCAAATTATTAAATCTCGTCTAGACAAATTAATACATAAAATTAGTTATATAAAAATTCTTAAATATTTAAAATTATGACTACTTTATTTTATAAATAAGCCGTAAGATTTATTAATCAGAATTGTTTTTACATTTTCAGATCTATTTTTCATTTTTTTGTGTATTCTGATGTATAAATTAGGATTACTTATTTTCTGAATTATTAATAATAATTGAAAATATATAGCGGTCTAAATACAGAGTAATCCATATAAAATATTTGTCACAGTAAGTTAATCTTTATATTAATATATTTTAAAGTTAAATTAATTTACAAATAGCAAATTTCATAAGTAAAAGTACTATCCTATTATGTATATGCAAAATTTATCCTAGAATCAAATATATAGTTTTTCTATTTGCACATTTTTTGTATCATCTATCCCTACTCTCTATGTAATGTTATAAACAACATCAACTCATTTCAAAACAAAATTTAATAGGTTTCATATATTATTTAATAACAAGTCGATATAACAACTGAGGATAGTATAAATATAACGTGTATATTTTTTATTCGTAATACCGGTTTTAATACCGGGATCCCGGTATTTGAAATTTTAAATACCAAATACCAGTATTGAGATTTTGGCTCGGTATTGTAAGCCCTACTGCTTCGTCGGCATATCTAATATCTTTTAGACGCACTCTATTCTGCGTGCGTGAAAACGTGAGATGTATTGTGCTGCCCTAGCAGCACTTGTGGTTGTTCCTTAGTTTTCTGAAGGCGTTTCAGTAGCAGTGGCGGCATATTTGCCTTGGGGGGGGGGACTACCAATAAAACACCAACCAAAAGACATAAAATAGATACCCAAACTACATAAAAGACATAGATAATAACTTATATGCAATAATTCCCTTATTTTTCCTAACTATCGAGTTTATTGCGTTGAATTTGTCTGTCAGTAGTTTAAGTTTCATGTCAGCTAATGTATTTTTATGTTTCAACAATTTTTTCTTTACTACTGGACCGTGTTACGGGGAGGAATTCCCTTATTCCCCCAGCAGATCCGCTACTGTTCAGTAGTTTTCTAAATATAAAGGTCGATTCTCACTATACCTTCCGTTTACTTTCCATATCCGTGGCATTCCGTTTCCATAAAATATTATTAAGTACAAATCATATAGCATATGCCCACTTTTCGTTACGTTTACCTACCATTCCCGAAGCCTTGCGTTCAATATCGGCCACGTATTTTTCGGCGAAGTCTCGGATACCCTATTGATAGTGTGAATATTGCTATTACCTCGCGGTTCAGTCACGTATTTTTTTCTGCCACAAGGTGTGACTTGTCGGGTAGGTTAGGGTATGGATAGGGAGAATATATTTACATAGTGGTTCAGTCGAAGTTGTTGAGATAAATTTGAACGACAAAAAATTTATAGAACTTGTTTGGCATGCCTTTATAATTTTGAAAATTAAAAAATACAGTGATAATACATTTAAAAACAACATAATTTTGGCCGGCTGTTGCCAAGGAATTAAAATATTTTCTTAATCCAATATCTTCTTATTCCCCTTTCTAAGCAATTCTGCTTGTTCATTGGCAGATTAATAACCTCTATGCAAGATTGTCACTCCATCTTTTGCTTGGTCGGCCGATACTTCTTCTACCAATTGGTGATTTATTTCTTGTTATTTTGATTACACCTGTCCTTCTATTCTGCTATGTTGTTCTTTTTTCTTCTATTTAATGTCCATTTGTTTATACATTGTACGTTACATTTTTTTCTAATGTCTTTACTCCTCTTTCGATCTCTCAGCATATTTCCTGTAATTCTTCTCAGTACTCTCAATTCTAGTAGTCTCGTTCCAGTAGTCTTTGTGTTGTGGCTGTATCGGGTCTTGTTTCTGATGCAATATGTCATTATGCTCAGTAGCTTGACAATGTAGTTCCAAGGTATTTTATTTCCATTACTTGTTTAATACTGATTGGTTATGTACTGATTACTTACTATTGTTTTAGTTTTTTCAAAATTTTCGTTTTCTCAGAAAACTAAAACAATAGTAATCAGTAAAGAACCAATCAGATGTTGTTCTGAAGCTATTTTCTTGTGGCATTTTTATAATCAATTACTTTTAATGGGAAATAAGCCACGATTTTACCAAAAAAATGATTTTATTAACGTTTCGAAGCCCAAATCGGGTTCGTTGTCAAAATATGTTTCAGTAGTATTTTGTATTTTGACACCGAAACCCGATTTGGGCTTCGAAACGTTAATAAAATCATTTTTTTGGTAAAATTGTGGCTTATTTCCCATTAAAAGTAATTAACCAATCAGATGTCAAGTAGAAATTGATGGTATCAGTATTGAAGTAAAATACCTTGGAATTACATTGTCAAGTCACGGAGACCTGGACAAAGAAGTGAGAAGTCAAGTACAAAAAGCAAATAAATTACAAAACACTGTAAGACTTGTACACACTTCTAAGTAGGTCAAAACGGCAAACAGGTGTATGTTCTCAAAAAATTTTTGATAGTGTGTAAAAAATGTTTTATTATCAGCTAAGTACTTTCAACACATAACGTGCCATCATCAGAGCTTCCTAAAAGGACATTTAAGGTAAGATTTTTTTATAAAAAATGAGTGAAAAACTTACGTCCTCTCATTAAACCTTCATAGAAGAGCAATTGCTAAACGACACAATAAAATACATGGATACTGGGCAAAAGCCACAGATATCGGGTATAACAACCCCTTAAAATGAATTAAATCACATCTAAATTCTTTTATATATTAAAAAGACAACATGGCTGAGTCAAACCATTTTGAGCCCACGTGAACAGCTGAGGAAGACTGTAATTTATTAAAATGATAAAGAATGAACAATCTTATGCGACCTCTATATTCGTAAATAATCATCATCATCATCCAACCAATTTACGTCCACTGCTGGACATAGGTCTCCCCCAATTGTTTCCACACTTCACGGTTTTGTGCTGATTTTAGCCAGTTTTTACTAATCCGCCTGATATCATCTGTCCATCGTGTAGGCGGCCTTCCTCTACTTCGTTTATCTTCTCTTGGTCTCCACTCCATCAGCCTTCGTGCCCATCTTGAATCTTTCAGCCTGGCGACGTGTCCTGCCCAGTTCCATTTGAGCCTGGTGATACGTTCTACAACATCTGCGATACCGGTTGTTTGTCTGAGATCTTCATTTCGTAAATAATAATTAAAATTAATTAAAAATTGAAAATGACTAAAAAGCCATGTATAGGTTAAATTAATTTTAAGTTAAGATACTAAATAATAGTAATTTTTTGAAAATTTAACTTTAAAATTTAGTATCTTAACTTAAAATTCATTTAACCTATACATGGCATTTTCAATTTTTAATTAATTTTAATTAGTATTTACGAATATAGAGGTCGCATAAGATTGTGGTTCCTTCTTTATCATTTTAATAAATGGCAGTCTTCCTCAGCTGTTCACGTGGGCTCAAAATGGTTTGACTCAGCCATGTTGTCTTTTTAATATATAAAAGAATTTAGATGTGATTTAATTCATTTTAACGGGTTGTTATACCCGATATCTGTGGCTTTTGCCCAGTATCCATGTATTTTATTGTATCGTTTAACAATTGCTCTTCTATGAAGGTTTTATAAGAGGACGTAAGTTTTTCACTCATTTTTTATAAAAAATCTTACCTTAAATGTCCTTTTAGGAAGCTCTGATGATGGCACGTTGTGTGTTGAAAGTACTTAGCTGATAATAAAACATTTTTTACACACTATCAAAAATTTTTTGAGAACATACACCTGTTTGCCGTTTTGACCTAAAAAGCAAATAGACTGCCTTAATAACATTATATGGCGAAACCGACATTAACACTGAGATGAAATCAAGAATTTATAAAGCCAGTGTAAGACCAATAATGACATAAATATGCATCAGAAACAAGACCCGATACAGCCAAAACACAAAGACTACGGGAAACGGCAGATATGAGAGTAGAGGAAATACGCTGAGAGATCGAAAGAAAAGTGAAGATATTAGAAGACAATGTAACGTAGTGTATAAACGGATGGACACTAAATAGAAAAAAGGATGAAATAACCGCATAACCAGAATGGGGGAGACACGTGTGGTCAAAATAACAAGAAATAAATCACCAATCGGTAGAAGAAGTATCGGCCGACCGCGCAAAAGATGGAGTGACAACCTTCCATAGAGGTATCAATCCATCAATGAACAAGCAGAATTGCTTATAAAGAGGAAGAAGAAGAAGATCATTGTTTCAATCCAATATAATATTAAATTTTCTTCAGTCCACGTTTTATCAGACCGGAAAAAATACACGCATTGCTGTCAAAAACTTAGTAAAAATGCAGTGATATGGGAGAGAGTGGATATGACATGCGGTAAACTAGATGGGATCTGTTTCACAGACAAAAAGGGGAAAGCAATATGGCGGAACGACTCTTTGATAGTATATTCTGTTCTATATAAAATATATAAGTATAAAATTATATTATATTATATAAATATATTATATAATTAATAAGTTTAATAATTAATTAATAACATATATATTCTATATATACCATATAAAAACCTGCCCGCCGTTATATTGCTTTACCATAGTGTCAAATCAATTAGTCCCATTTAGTAAATACAAAAGCATCGTTTATGTCATATCCACTCCCTCCCACATCACTGTAAATGTTATCAAACTGGAACAAAATACAACATTTAAACGGCGACGGAAAGTAAACGCGACGTCTACTGAGAATGGTAGTTAAAATAATGGGAGGTGTATGGAACGGGTATGGGAAGTAAACGGAACGTATAGTGAGAATCGAATTTTAATGGGAGGTGTATGGAATGGGTATGGAAAGTAATCGGGAGGTATAGTGAGAATCGATCCTAAGGTGGAACTACAGCTATGCTGGTATTGGATAAGTGTGAAGCATTCATGAAAACATGATAATTCTTATGTTGCTCTAGCAGCACATTTTCTATCACACATCTTCAGTTTTTTGGGGATTTTTCGGAGGTTTTCTAAAGAGTAAGATACGATGCATCGAATGCACGAATTCATATACAACACGCATATGCATTCATATGCATAAAGAAAATGTGTCTCTCTTGTTTCAATAATAAATATTTTCGTTCACTTGACCGTGAATTAGTGCACTTAACGTAAACTGAGCACCTGAATCCAATGACTTCAGAAGGCTGTAACTTCAGAATAATACTTTTTCAGACCTAGGTCCCATGGACTTTTTTAATCTACGCACTGAGAACTGTCATTGACCTAACTTTCATTAAATTTGACTGGGGCCACTTTTCCATAAGGAGTGTTGCGGGGTCCTTTATTGACGTTATTAATAGATGAGTTTGCAAAGTTGTAACTATTCTTCAAAAAAGATTGGCATGTAAAAATTTTGATGAATGAAGGGATGACAAATCGACTCATAAGTTAGTGGTTCTTAAAACTATAGTCAAACAATCATTTTACGAGGGTGACTCATCGACACAAACCAGATTTTAATCCTTCAACTTTGATGACACATGCAAGCAACAAATGCGATTTTGCATATTTCATTCAATGAATTATTGTTAACTTTGTAAAAACCTGTAATGCATTTTTAGCTTTATAAGTTTAAATATTATGCCAAACTCTATAATAGATACTGTTTAGTTTTAAATTAGATTTAGGCCCTATAAATGGCAACACTGCACGCCGTCGAGTACCAGACGGTCCCCACTTCCCACGCTAATGTCCGTCCTCCGCCGTCATTAGTCATAACGATAGTGGAATAAGCAATGTTGCCAATTTTGGCGCTTCCTTCAGTGGCCTATATCTAACTCAAAACTAAACGTATTGTATATTCTAATTGAGCACTAAGTGTGTTTCATTGTTTTTAAATTTTAATAAAATTATTTTTTACAGCCTAAACACGAACAGAAACTAATATATTCAGGTCAGTTACTAAACGATACTGTAACGTTAAAAGAAATATTACGACAGTATGAGGGACAAGAAGCACATACAGTACATTTGGTCTGTTCCTCCAAGTATATGCAAAATGTTCCTGAAACCAAACCAGTATCTCAGACTAGTACACCAAATAATACCCAAAATACAACTAATTCGACGACATCGAGTCCAACCACAAACGATAACGCCTCTGGAGGACAAAACACAGCTGGTTTTCCTCCAAATATGCCATATTTTAACATGAACAGCGGCCAAGTTGATCCAAACCAGTATGCTATGCAGTTGGCGTGGATGCAGCAGGCTTATTTCCAGTATATGAGTCAATATATGCAACTGTGAGTATGATTTTTTACTAAATGCGAGGGCGGGTCAATACTAGTGCGGTCAGATAAGTATTTAGCCTACAACAGAAAAGCGAACATTTTCGGAAAAGTGTTGATTTATTTCTGTACATTTCTGTGGAAAAGTTGCTTTTACATCCTGGAAGAATCAAATTTTTCATAAATTGTATGATCATCATAACATCGACTTGTAGTCATAACATTTTAACATATTACATTATGTAAACCATATATGATGATGTTAACACTATTTACAGTGTGCTAGTTTCAAAATACTCGGCAGGATGCACTGAAGATGTTCTGTTTAGAACGAAAACGTTCTGCAATCGATGACATTTTATAGTTTTAAATAAACGATTTTATACCAGAATACATCTCGAAGTTTTTACTTCTGTATTGGTTTGTTAATCTCTTAGTGTATTCGTGGTCTGACATCCTAGCAATGTGTGCAGCCCATCTAAGTCTCTGCAACGAATTTCACAATATCTGGATCGGTGTATACCGTTCATTTGAACTGATACAGTTCAAAGTTGTATCTTCGACGCCATAGCCCATTTTCATTTACTGCCCCAAAAATCTTTCTAAGAATTTTTCTCTCAAAAATACCAAGAAGTCATCACTTTGAGATAGGGTCCACGTTTCAGCTCCATATATCAAAACCGGTTTTATTAAGGTCTTGTATATATTGAGCTTTACTGCACGTTTTATATTTTTATTTTTTAAATGTTTATGGAGACCGTGAACAGTTCTGTTGGCTATTGCTATGCGTCTTTTTATTTCATCGCTTGTCGTGTTTATTGAGTTTACTAGCGATCCAAGATATGTGAATTCCATAAAGTGTATGATGTTTATTCAAATTTTGGCATAACGTTACAAAATGGGTAATTTCATTATACAAGTTCTCTTTGGTTTCATCAACATCGTTGTTATGTTTCTCGCATAAAGTATTAATTATTGACTTCTTGACTGCTTCTTTATCTCTAGATTAAAAAACATCTAAAAGCTGATGTTACATCCTTGTAGCATTTAATTCACGATTCTGAAAACAGCGACTAATTTTCTAGACTCTAGAAATTCTGCGACAGCGATTTTTTTTGTCGCTGCGACTACAAATCGCAAGTGGAGTGTTAGCCTTAGAGGCCACTGTATAATGCCAAATTGCAATTTTTGTAATCGCTTTACTTTTGAATGTTTAAAAGAGTGTGTACCTATTGTTTGGGTATTGGCATTTTCGACGCATTTTCGGATTTTAAATCGCTTATAACCTTAAAATTATTAACTTTTGAGCAAAATGACAAGAAACCTATTTTACTTAGAATGTCCTGAAAAATCTAAAAAATATATTTTTCGGAGGAAAATAGGAGATTTTTGGAAAAAGTGTGCGGCGCACCGGCAAAAAATCGGATGGACACGTATAATTAACAATTAAATAACAACGGTGTAAATTGAGTTAGTCCCGATCAGTCTGCAGAATCTTGAAACTGAATGTTTAAACTACAATGCAACTACTTGGCAACCTCAAAAATACTAATTTAAATATGAGTTTTTAAGTCTTGAAAATGCGTATTTTCGCATTTTTCAGATTTTAAATCACCTATAACTCGAAAACTCTGAACTTTTGAGAAAAATCACAAGATACATTTATTGTTTAGAATTACCCAAAAAACCTAAAAAAATATTCTTCAGGTCAAAAAAGGTGATCTTTTGTATTTGTTTACAAATATTGTTTAAACAATTTCTGCCCAAAAATTTCGCCCGGCACCCTTCAGATTTGTTTAAAGGGGACATTTTTGAATAGGAATCCACAAAGAAACACATGGACTATACACATTTGAAACGAGCTTACGTTTCTCACTTACTACTACTACGTGATAAGTTAGGTCTAAGCAGTATGCCCAATGCAGTGTTGCCAGGTCAAATTTATAAAAGTTACTAGATTTCACTGAAAAAAATCACTAGAATTTCACTAGATTACGCGCATGCGCAATAACATATAATTATGCGCAGTAGGGATAGGGCTTTCCTAAAATTTTCAGGGGATCTCCCTACTTTTGAATTATCCAGGTTAAAACGCAAAAAGATCTTACAATTATGCTGAAGTAATTATTCCAAACAACCATAATAAGCCTGGATCCCGCGTACCAAAAAAAAGTTGATTCATAGCTAGCTGAAAATTTGTTAATAGCTTAATTAACAGTGTCTAGTCGGACAAACTTTGATGTACGGGAACACTGGAATAGGGGAATTTTTAATTGTAGAAAAGTTTAAAAATTTGGAACGTAAGAGTAAGAAAACACTCCATGTATTTTGTTGGACAGAACTTCCAATTATTGATTTGTTAAGACCGCGTCTCACCATCAAATAATTTGATCAAACAGTTTGAGCAAACTCCGGAAGTACGTCAAAGTGACGTCACAATTGCAGTTTTTTTGAAATTCTAAAAATCTGTGCTCTCACTATCAGTCTAGTTTGATCAAATTCTTTGTATTGAGTTGTCTAACTTGTTTGTACTTTATTTAAAATTAAAATGTTTCATTATTATCCACAATGAACACTCAGGATGTGACGTCACTAACTGTCACTTTGTGTCACTAACTGTCAAGTTTGATAAAATTATTTGATGGTGGGACGCGGCCTTTACTGTTTCATTAAACTCTCATGCAAAAATCAGACTGCTATTTATCACCAATATAATTCCTATCATTTGACATGTTATTCGTGTTTTATTAAAATGCGCAGTTGGTGATAATACCGCAGTCTGATTTTTGCATGAGAGTTTAATGAAATGATAAGAAATCAATTGGAAGTTCTGACCGTCAAAATACATGGAACGTTTTCGTAATCTGACTTCCAAATTTTTAACCTGTTCCACAATTAAAACTTCCCCTGTTTCAGTGTTCTCATACATCAAAGTTTGTCCGACTAGACACCGTTAAGTTATTAACAAATTTTCAGCTTGCTATTAATCAACTTTTTTTGGTACGCGAGATCCAGGCCTACAATTCAAATTTAATTGATAAAATTAGCAAGCTCTTTATTTAATAAAGAGCTTGCTAATAGGCTAGTGATTTTTATCAAGGTCAGCCATTATGATGAAACAATTTATTTTGGGGAATAGCGGGGAATCGGTAATAGGAAATGAAGATCATAATATTTATTAAAAGTTCATTTCGCATCTGACATTGAAATAGATACCACAAACATGATTCTCTTAGTTGGGTATGGATTAAGTTCACACTAAAAGAAAGCCGCACCACCATTATTTTTTATTTATGTAATTTTTCTTCTCTTGACACTTGAAACTATTGAGTTGAGGAGAGTGTCCTAATCGTGAACTGACTCATCACTTTTAAGGACTGCCATGTTTATGTTAAATTTTGGTATGTTATGATTAGGTATTAAATTGCCATCACAAATTTCCGGGGATTTCTCTTTCTTTGCAAAGTAATTTTTAAACAATACAGGGAAGTATTAAATAAATTTTAATACAAACTTATTAAAAATATACTATTGAAAATATAATTTTTTGTTACAATGTAGCAAAAATATTCATTATAATGGAAATTTCCAAAAATCACTAGAATTGGGTCTATTTTGAAAAGTTATCACTATTTCACTAGATTGTTAAAAAATCACTAGATCTAGTGAAATTTCACTAGACCTGGTAACACTGGCCCAATGTATAATCAAAGAATATTTATATACTCTCCTAAAAGAAGCTTTTATATGGCACAGATGGTCACGCTTATTCGTCACTTCAAGTTGTCAGGTCTATGCACCTACTCAGTGGGAACTGGGAACACAAAATCCTATGCTAAAACGTTACAGGGCAGTACCCTTCTACTCACGTCTATATTCTTTGGTATAATAGTAAAAATTTAAATAAAAGTTTGTCAAATAGTTTAACTGTTATTTTTTTTGTTGGTAGTCCGAGATAAATTTATTAGTTCTGTGAGCTAATAAATCATACATAAGTAATGAAGTGAAGTCAAAATGAAGTTACTATGGTGACAAATATACAGTAAAACCTCGATATAACGGACTAACTGGGGGGGACGGTATGTCCGTTAAAGCCGAAAGTCCGTTATATAAAAATAGGTTTAAAATCAATCATTTTTTTTAGAAAATATATGCCGTAGTACTTTAGATACAGTGTCCAAATCTCTGAGTTAAGAAAGGAATTAAGTTTTGTTTGCTACTTTTTTACTTCTCGACTTCATCTCAAACCTTTCTACAATATACTCGTTTGGTTGCCAAAATTATTCACTGATTCATGAGTTGAATAAACTATGTATTTTTTGGAAAAACAATTCAATTAAAGTTTCCATCTTCTGAATGACGAATATTTTCAGGGGGATAAGCAGGAGTGTTGTCTAAAATCAATAAACAATTCACCTCTATCGGCGGCATTTTCAGTTTCTTCTCTTGAAATTTTCTCACTGCAGGTAAATTCTTTAAGAAAACCAATTTTTGAAAATATCTGAGGTGAACCAGTCCTTATTAGAGCGATAATATGAAACGGGCAGATTATGTATTATATCTTTGACAACTCTTCATAGATTTACGAGATTTGCCAATAATTATAACAGTCAATCCATGCGATCCATCGGCTTTAGTACAAACTAGTGCCGAGATCCTTTCCTTGCTAATTTTTCTTCCAGAATTCGACTTTTCATATTTCTTTTTAATTCAAATTTTTTTTTTCATTCGATCGAATTTTTGTCCGTTATATCCGAAGTCCGTTAAATAGAGGTCCGTTCTATCGAGGTTTTACTGTATTATTTTTTTGCTTTATTTTTGGTCTTTGTTTGGAATGTTTAGCCACGTAATTACATAAAGGTCAATTCGCTATCAAAGTTTATATGGTAGACTAGGCAAAAAGTAAAATTATGTTACTGAATAACTTGAATAACTAAACAAAACAGAAAATGTATACCCAGCAATTATATATGTTGTAATTATCTAGAATACATTATTAGCATCGCTATTAAATAGTTCAAAGTTTAACTTAAAACTGACTGTTCATTATTAGTTCTCAATGACAATGCTTTACGCATGAATAATTACCTTACTGGTATATGCTAGATCAGTGGCGGATACAGAAAAAATACAAGGAGGGGGCGCTAAAGATATCTTAAGCTTCTTCTTCTTCTTCTTCTTAAAGTGCCGTCTCCTCAATGGAGGTTGGCTACTACAAATGCAAACTCTTCTCTGTCTTCGGCTGTTCTTATTAGCTGTTCAAAATTTAGCCCTGTCCACTGTCGGATGTTTCTGAGCCACGATAGTCTTTTTCTTCCTAGTTCTCTCTTTCCCTCGATCTTTCCTTTCACTATAAGTTGAGCATATTGGTACTTATTATTTCTCAGTATGTGGTCCAGGTATGATGTTTTTCTAACTTTCACTGCGTTGAAAAGTTCTCTTGCCTTGCCTATTCTATGCAGCACTTCTTCGTTTGAGGTATGCGATGTCTACGAAATTTTGAAAATTCTCCGGTAGATCCACATTTCAAAGACCTCCAATTTATTTACGGTTGATGTTTTAAGGGACCATGTATCAACTGCATAGAGAAGAGTCGACCAGACGTAGCATTTGGATAAACGTAGTCGAATTTCGAGTTTTATTCGAGAATCACAAAGCAGTTTTTTGATTTTTTCGAAAGATTTTCTGGCCTCTTCTATTCTCGATCTTATTTCTAGATTAGGATTTAAGCTGCTATCGATCCAACATCCCAAGTACTTCAATATATTATTGACCTGTTCTAAAATGTGCCCGTTTATTGTGCAAGGTTGAGGTACGTTTTGGTTTTTTCGGATTGGCATCACTTTGGTTTTTTTTAATGTTTATTTTCGTACCAAATTGTTCACAGGTTGAGTTGGTCCTGTCGATTAGTCGTTGTATACCCAAGTCAGAATCCGCAATCAAAACCGTATCATCGGCGTATGGCGATACGCTTTAATTACTATTTTTGCTAATTTTAATTTTAATATTTTTTCTCAAAACGAAATAATATGGGACATATAAAGTCACCGTTCATATACAAACCAGACGCTAAGAAAGACATGGTTTTACGAAACGAATGCATCCCCTGACCATATGTTTTTGGAGTGTCAGTTTAACAAACTGAAGTCCCCATAAATTAATTACCATATCAGACCATTATGTCAACAACTCAATTTGGGACATGCATTCGTTTTTAAAACTGCAGAAGTGTGTCTGTTTTTATGCGTCAGATCGGAGTGATTTATTGTCCTCTCCGGGCCATATTGTAGAAAGGCATAACATCGATATAATAGATTGTGGCTTTTCTTAACAGTCTATTCACAGCGTGCAACCGAGGCACTACTCGCTAACGACCGACCCTTTTTAGAGATCTAACTAAGCAACACCTTTTTGTTACCAAAATAAATAAATGTTTTACTGTTCGGAATTAACTAAAAATAATAAAAATAAGTTAACAAAACTTATTTTTATTATTTTTAATTAATTCCGTCAACTCACTCCTACCGGAATAGGCGTATCTGATGCTGTTGATATTTACGCCATTCACCTTGACTCCATCCTTGAAATCCCCCAGTGCCTCTTTAAATAGAAACTCGGAGTAAAGATTAAACAGCAGAGGAGACATAACACATTCTTGTCTAACTACCCTCCTAATTTCTACTTCTGTTCTGCGGATGTGGAACCATCGATCCTAACTCTGGCGTTTTGGTCCCAGTACAAGTTTTTTAGTAATTCGCTGTCTTTTCAATCTAAACCGACTTCTTGCAAACGTTCTAATAGTAGGTTGTGTCTTACTCTATCAAATGCTTTTTCGAAGTCTATAAAGCATATAAATATATCTTTCTGTTAGTCGTAGCATTATTGGGCGAGAACTAGTAAATTGAAGAGGGCTTCTCTCGTTCCAATGCCGGCTCTAAATCCATTATTATGTAATAAAACAAAAATGTGCAAGTTCCCTATTCATATGCGACTAGGCTGGTATATCTAATGGCTTAAGAATTGCATAAAAACTATTTAAAAGATTGACCTTGACCAAAAAAAAATTTGCCAAAACTGTTATTTGCATATCTCCTACTTCTCAGATTTAGTTTATCACTTTTACGAGTTGACCAGCTGCAATAATGGCGAATTATATAATCGCATCGCGATATGTTATGTCTGCTAGGTTCAGAGAAAGTAAGGCGCTTGAGGTTTTATAAACAAAAAAAAATCATTGTAGTGAAAGTGACTAATACGATACAGTCGAGATAATAAACCGCGTTTACTAGTCAACGCTGTATCGTCGCCCCCGTTAGGTAAATTATTCCGATTCGATTTTTTTTGCACAAACTTACTCAAAAAGAGGTCCTTATAACAAATCCACATGGCGCCAGGCGATACCGCGGTCGGAAAATTGTTTAAACAATTTATTTAAAGAAATTCACAAAACTAATTTTTTCACTTCGAACAAAACTTTTTTTTTAGATAATTTGGGTTATTCTGAGCAAAAAAGGTCTATTGTGATTTTTCTCTAAAATTGATTGTTATCGAGTTATACGCGATTTAAAATTTGAAAAATGCGAAAATGGCCATTTTTAAATCTTAACAACTCGGTTGAAAATAATTCTTATGAAAGTCAAAAAGTGACCAAATCAAAGTTTAAAGCCCCCTCTACAAGATCCTGAAGAAATGTTTGTCATTTTTTTTTACTAAGCTGTTATTTGGCCGTCCAATGGTGCATCTCACTCGCACTCACATTGACGGCCGCCTCCATACACGCTTAGCGCTCATTGTTGATTATTAAAAATAACATCTTAGTAATGAACTAATGACAAAAATTTCTTCAGGATCTTGTAGAGGGGGCTTTAATCTTTGATTTGGTCTGTTTCTGACTTTCATAAAAATTATTTTCAACCGAGTTATTAAGCGTTGAAAATGGTTCTTTTTGACTTTTTCAAATATTAAATCGCATATAACTCAACAATAATCAATTTTACAGAAAAATCGCAAGAGACCTTTTTGCTCAGAATGGACCAAAGAATCTAATAAAAATTTGTCCGAAGTGAAAAAATATTTTTGTGAATTTGTTTAAAAAAAATTGTTTAAACAATTTTGTGACCACGGTACCGCTTGCCATCCTGTGGATTTGTTATAAGGACCTCTTTTGGAGTAAGTTTGTGCAAAAAAATCGAATCGGAATAATTTACCTAATTGGGGCGACGATACAGCCTGTACTATACAGTCGGGATAATAAAACGCCTTTACAGATTAAAATCAGAATATTATTTTTAGGAATTGGAAATAAAAATACATGATTCCTATTGTTTTAAAAGTTCCTGATAAAAACTGGATAATTAACGATGAACAGGGTCGGTTTCAGAGAAAATTTATAACCAAATTGAATTTTTTAATACGTAGTCAACTTTAACAACAACTAATTCTATTATTCAAAAAAGGAGATAAAAGCAGCCAGACAACTACAGAGATATCAACTTGTTAAATACTACCCTAAAATTTTCAACTAAAATTATACAAGAACTAATGAACCAGAGGATAACTTTAGCAGATGAACAACAGGGTTTTCGCACTGGAAGATCGTGTACAGATGCAATATTCGTCATAAAGCAAATTACTGAGAAATCACTAGAGTATAAAAGACATAGACCAGCATTTCTATGTCTGACTGACTTGAAGACACCATTTGATAGAGTAAGCCTCAAATATGTCATCTATCTTCTGCATAATAGAGAAGTCACCCTAGTTATCATAAAATTTATTGAAAATATCTACCAAAACAACACAATAGAAGTCAGAATAGATGGACAACTTACAGAACCTATATACATAGGCAGCGGAATTAGACAGGGAGACTCATTGAGTCCTATGCTCTTCAATTTAATCATTGATGAAGTAATAATCAAAAGCGTTAACAAAGGAAGAGGATGAAGAATGGGAAACAAAGCAGTGAAAATACTCTGTTACGTAAACGACGCAATATTGATAGCCCAAGATGAAGATAGTCTGCGCAAAGATTCGTCTACAGATTTAACATAAAAGCAAAAGAATTCAATATGACAATTTCATCTCAGAAAACTAAAACAATAGTAATCAGTAAAAAAGAACCAATCAGATGTAACATAGAAATTGATGGTATCAGTATTGAACCAGTAATGGAAATAGAATATCTTAGAACTACATTGTCAAGCTACGGAGACCTGGACAAATAAGTGAGAAATCAAGTACCTACAAAAAGCAAATAGACTGGCAGGATGTCTTAATAACACTATATGGCGAAATCGACATATTAACACTGAGATGAAATCAGAATTTATAAAGCCAGTGCACGACCAATAATGACATGCATCAGAATACACGCGATACAGCAACAACACAAAGACTACTAGAAACGGCAGAGATGAGAGTACTGAGAAGAATCTGAAGAATTACAGGAAATACGCTGAGAGATCGGAAAAAGAGTGAAGACATTAGAAGATAATGTAACGTACAGTGTATAAACGAATGGACACTGAATAGAAAAAAAAAAGAATGGAATAACCACATAAACATAATGGGGGAGACACGTGTGGTCAAAATAGGAAGAGATAAATCAGCAATCGGTAGAAGAAGTATCGGCCGACCGCGCAAAAGATGGAGTGACAACCTTCCATAGAGGTATCAATCCATCAATGAACAAGCAGAATTGCTTATAAAGAGGAAGAAGAAGAAGTAGTCAACTTTACGTCACATTTATACACGCTTACATTACAATCGTGATACACGACCTCATTACGACCCCATTAAAATTAAAATAAAAATGAAATCACCTAATAAAATTTAATTTTTTTTAATATACTACAGTCCGTATAGGTCTGGATCCCGCGTATGAAAAAAAAAGTTGATTAATAGCAAGCTGAAAATTTGTTAATAGCTTAAGGGTGTCTAGTCGGATAAACTTTGATATATGGGAGCACTGGAACAGGGGCAGTTTTAATTGTGGAACAGGTTAAAAATTTGGAACGGTCACACCACGAAAACGGCACATTTATTTTGTCCGACAGAACAGACTTAAACTCTCCGAACAGAGATTTAACTCTCATGCAAAAATCAGACTGCTATTTATCACCTGTCATAATTTCTGTCATTTGACATATTCTACATGTTCCACTCATTAAAATGCCCATTTGGTGATAAATAGCAGTCTGATTTTTGCATGAGAGTTTAATCTCTGTTCGAAGAGTTTAAGTCTGTTCTGTCGGACAAAATAAATGTGCCGTTTTCGTGGTGTGCCCGTTCCAAATTTTTAACCTGTTCCATAATTAAAACTACCCCTGTTCCAGTATTCCCATATATCAAAGTTTATCCGACTAGACACCCTTAAGCTATTAACAAATTTTCAGCTTGCTATTAATCAACTTTTTTTTCATACGTGGGATCCAGACCTAGTACAATATACATACCGTTGCACGTCATTATCTACGTCAGAGATCTAAGTTGACATTGTTGCCCAATTACAAAAAATTCTTGAATTCAATTTACATCAAATATATCACATAATTATTGCGAAGTGGATTATACGACAAAACAAATTAATATTCAACGTAAATAAATAAAAACATTAAAAATAGAAAACAAGAATTAAGTTATAATCTTACGTTAAAGTAAAGAATAAAAACAAATCTGAAGTGTCAATATCGCAACTGTCAAATAAATGTTACCAATTTATGCCAAAATGTCACCTTTGTTCGATCGCAGTTAGAGTGTAATCCGAACAAGTATGCTTTATACAAACGCTTTATACGCTGTGAGCTCGTACGTAGAGGGGATATTTACAAATTCGCGAGCGCCAGTAGTGGCAAGTCTGTAAACGTTTACCGGAAATTTGACATAAATGTCAAAGTCATTAATTTAAAATTAAAATTAAAAGCATTAATTATAAAAAATATTAGTTGGTCAAAGCTGTGGTATATATTTTTACCTTAAATATACTTACATTTTAAATACTGAATTTAAGTTTTTTTAATGTTCCGTAATATGTAATTATAATTTAATCTAAAAATCTTAGCGCCATCTACACGATAATTGTGAAAGTATCCGAAGTAAGAAATTCATATTTTATCAATAGAACGTCAAAATGATTAGCAAAATCTTAAAAAAATCTATTACAATTTAATTACTTTTTTGCGTTGTAAATGTTAAGCAATAACAATTAAATAATAAATTTAAAAATTACTGGTGAAAGTTGAATTAGTAATCCGCTAGGAGCGCCACCAGCGAAGTTCAGAGCGTATATTTCACTTATACAAATTAAATGAAACAAGTTAGGATATGTTTCTTTAAATTTACATTAATAGAAATCTTCCAATATTATTTCTATGCGTATATAATAAAATATGTCTACGGGCTGTAATTCCAGTGTACTCAGCTAAACGATTCTAAAAAGGAACACAACTACGAACTTATATTTCATGTTAATATCATGTGACGTCACGTGCTATGACGCGGATGAAGTGCAGCGGTATCTATATTGTATGGACTGTATGTAAAAAGTCTTCTTCTTCTTCTTTTTATATAGACATTACTCTGCCTGTTTTTCAATGTGCCTCCAGTAAGTTGTCATTCCATCTTTTTCGTGGTCTTCCCACTGATCGTCTTCCTATTGGGGAACCGTCTCTCGCCGTCCTTACTACTCTATTTGTTGTCATTCGGCTTATGTGGTCGTTCCATTCTACTCTTCTGCTTTTCACCCAGTTATTAATGTTGTCCACTTTGCATCTCCTTCGTATATCTGCACTTCTAGCTCTATCCCACAGCGTCTTACCATCGATTTTTCGCAATGTTTTAATCTCTGCTATTTCTAGCATTCTTTTTGTCTTTTCTGTATAAGGTCGTGTTTCTGCCGCGTATGTCATTATTGGTCTGATGACTGTTTTGTAAATTCTGCCTTTCACTTCTTTTCCGATGTTTTTATTTCTCCATATTGTTTCATTCAGGCAACCTGCGGCTCTGTTTGCTTTATTCACCTGATCTTCCACTTCTGTTTCGAGCTTTCCGTAACTGCATAGTGTGATGCCTAGATGTTTAAACTCCATGACTTGTTCTATTATTTGACCCTCCAGCTCTAATTTACACCTTATTAGATCTGCTGTTATAACCATGCATTTAGTCTTTTTTGGGGAAATTATCATGTTAAATTTTCTAGCGGTTATATTAAATTCGTGCAGCATACGTTGTAAATCATCTTCACTTTGAGAGATTAGTATTGCGTCGTCTGCATAGCAGATTATTTTAAGTTGTTTTTCTCCCATTTGGTATCCTTTTTTTGTTCTTACTTTTTTTATTATTTCGTCCATGATCAGGTTGAACAACAGAGGACTCAGGGAATCTCCCTGTCTTATCCCATTACCAGCTTCAATTGGGTCAGTTAGTTCTTCATCTACTTTTATTTTTATTGTGTTGTTCTGGTAGATATTTTCGATCGTTTTAATTATTCCTAGAGGTACCTCTCTTGCGTACAATAAATGGGTAACGTCCTTTAATTTTTACCCTGTCAAATGCCTTCTTAAGGTCCACGAAACATAAGTATGCCGGTTTGTTGTATTCTAACGATTTTTCTTGAATCTGCCTCATTATAAATATAGCGTCGGTGCATGATCTTCCCGACCTAAAACCTTGTGGTTCTTCTGCTAATGTTATAATTTTATTCAGTTTGTTTGTTATCACTTTGGTCGTTAATTTTAGTGTTGTGTTTAATAAATTAATTCCTCTGTAATTCTCCGGGTCCGATTTTTCTCCCTTTTTGAAGAGAGGTATTAGGATGCTTGATCTCCATTCTTGTGGTATTCTGTTTTGTTCTATTATTTTTTGGATTAGTTTTAATAATTGTTTGGTCAGGTCTTGTCCTCCATACTTTAGGAGTTCATTCGATATTCTGTCCTCTCCTGGTGATTTTCTATTTTTTTAATTTCTTAATGCTTCCGTTATCTCTGCTTCTTCAATATTTATTTCTTCGTTTGTTGTCACTTCAGGTGTTGGTGGTTCGTTATCGTTATCTTTAGCAAACAGAGATCGAAAATAGTCTGCCCAAGTTTCCTTCTGAATGTGTTTCGTTTTTATTAGTTCGTTCATCTCTTTTCTTTGTCCTCTGATCATTCTCCATATTTCCTTTTGTGTTCCGTAGAAGTCGTGTTCCATCTGTTTTGAGAAACTCTCCCAGTGTTCTCTTTTTATTTGTCTGACTAAAGTGTTTGTTTCGTTTCTAATTCTTTTATAGTGGTTGTATGCCTGTTGTGTTTGTTGTGTTCTGTATTGTAAAAAGGCTTTCTTCTTTTCTTCACATTTTATCTTCACTTCCTCACGAAACCATGGGGTTTTCTTTTTTGATATATTGGTATTCGTTACTTTCCTCTCTCCAAGTGATTCTGTTGCTGCGTTAATTATGTTACTTTTGAGTTTTTCCCAGCTTTCCTCGATGTTATCGTTTTCTAGTATTTCATTATCAGCAATCTTCTCTGAAATTCTTTTTCTATATAAGTACTCCGTGGATTCCGTACTTAGTCCTTCGACTTTGATTTTTGTTTGTGTTGGTGCCACTCTCTTAGGTCTTAGGCATTTCATGGTGATTCTAATTTTACATAAGACTAGGCTGTGGTCACTACCTACATCTGCTGAGTTGAGGCATCTCACGTCAATTATTTTTGATGGATGTATATCTCTGTTAGTTACAACCTAATCTATCATAGATCTTTGTCCACGGGTATTATTGAATGTATATTTGTGTTGGTCTTTGTGGTCAAAAAAGTGTTGTTTATTCGAAGTTCGTTATTCGTGCAGAAGTTTATCGTCAGTTCTCCATTTTCGTTTTTGACATTCTCATTATGTTTTTGTTTAATTCCAGGTATTACTTGGTTGCCTATTCGCGCTTTAAAATCCCCCCGTATTATCAACTTTCCTCTAACTTGATATCGAACATAGAATATTTCCCTTGTTGTTTGGGGCTTACTATTTTCTGGGTAAAAAAGTATACGTGTATAATATGTAAATTAGCTCTACAGGCCATGTATGTCCATGACTTGATGTTATTCTGACGATGATGTCCTTGGTGTAACATGACAACCTCTTTGGTGTAAGGAAAGACTGCTTAAAGTGTCTCACCTCAGTTTTTCATCTCTCTTAAAAATATGTCAAAACATATTTTTAAGTGGACCTTAGTGGGTATGACTGTCACATTGTTTCCATTGCATTATAATTTTCGAACTCCATTCATTCCTGTTTATTGCGGATTTTCAGATTTTCCATTTTTTAGGGTTATGGCACTAACGAAGCCTGGATGCGACATACATCTGTACATACATACATCTGAAATTTTATATTCGTTTATAGATTAGTATTTACAATTGGAAAGGTTTTAATCAAAATTTATGAATATACACTCCCATTATTCATGATTATTCTTTTTTATTCTTCCTCTTTTTTCAATGAAAGAAATCTGCAAGAGTAGAGGTGAGAGGTAGGAATTTTTGTGTTGTATACCGATATATCCGATAATGAATCTGTCAAAATATTTTCACGTTGAGCAAGCGGACATTGTTATCATCATTAGCTGTTTTGAATCTAGTACTGAACATAGACCTCTCGTAAATAATTCCATTGCATCGAAACTTGAGTTTGGGCGGAATCGTTGAATTTTTGGTAAAAATAGATCATCTTTGAAATTTGTTGCATTAGAGAAATTATCATAAATGTGGAATTTGAATAGATATTTACAACTACATACATAGTTCTGTACCATATTTGGGTACTAACCTGTTATTTTTATTTTTAGGGCAGCAAATTCATATGGAACAGCAGGTCAGGCGATACCAAATAATGGAGATCCAGTTCCCAACCAACCAGAACAACCTCCAGCAGCTCCTGCAGAAGCTCCCGCCGTTGCCAGAGATCCCGATAACCCCGAAAGAGACTGGCTAGAAGTATTTTATATGTTAACCAGAGCCACTGTTCTATTCATTGTTATATATTTCTATTCCAGTCCTATTAGGTTTTTATTTGTTCTTCTCTTGGGTTTCAGTTTATACTTATATCAAATAGGCTTCTTTAGAAATATGAACAACAACAATAATAACATCAATGGCCCTCCCGAACAAGCCCAAGTAGAAGAGCCGGCTCCGTCGAGGTTCATGATAGTGTGGACATTTTTTGCTACGTTTTTTGCATCCCTCATTCCCGAGATTCCAAACGCTATTTAGTTATATTAAATATCGACTCATTCACTATACACATTGTTTAATTTACCATGTTGATATTTGTTTAAGAATTTCATGGGTCAAGACAAGGTAAATGAGAGTATCCTACCTGGTGGTTAGTAACAGGTCGTGAGATAAACAAAATAATTTATTGCCCGATATTTTTATTGGTGCAGGTGTAATTTTTAAATATATAAATTTGCGATAGTTGACATTTCAATATTTAGATTTACTCCAGTTATACCAATTTTTTTTTGTGTTTGAACATGTAAGGTTGCCAAAATATACATTGCAACATTTTTTTCAAAATCTGCACATTTTATGTATTCTTATGTTATTGTTTTTGTCTTATGGCAAACGATGAGATGTGTATTTGTATGCTGCTATTCTATGCTATATCTCAGATATGCAGACGACACCGTACTGATTGCTTCCAATGAAAGAGTTGCAACGACATATGAACAGGGTGACCGAAACATATGTTGAATATGGATTAAAACTTAATACTTCTAAGATAAACCTTTCCGAAGCCCTGAAGGGCAATAAGGATTATGAGAAAGAAGAAGATAAACCTTATGGTTGTCAGAAAACGGAGTTACAACCAATCCACTCCAAATGGAGTAGTGTTCAATTAACTTTGTATAGCCTCTGAAATAAGTTAGAATTTACATCAAATGTTTGTGGTCCCAAAAGTCGTACGGGAACAACATTATGGAGAATCCTCTTTTATCAGTGAAATATGTACAACGAATTTTAATTGATCAGAACAAACTGTTCAATATAAGTAAATACAAGTAATTTAACACACCAGGTTTAAACAACCTTTAATATTCTCGACAAAATATTTTCCTTTGGCCAACCTTTCATTTTCAGGCCGGTTATTCAACTGAAACCTACAATACGTTTAGATTTGGATTAGATATAGCCCACTAAAGGAAGCCCTGAAATCGGCAACATTGCTTACTCCACTATCGTGGGCGATGAAGATGATAATGACGGCGGAGTGTCAGAATCGGCGCCAATCAGGTGCATTAAGAGGGAAGTCTCGTTTATAGTCGACGGGGCGCTGTTGCCAAGTATAGGGTGTATATCTAATTTAAAACTAAAGCTATGTCGATAATATTCTATTTTGTTTCTTGTACCTGTTAATTTGTAGACTCTCTCAACATTGAGAAGTGTTGCTGGTAACACCCTATTGAATAAACAATATACTAATATTATATCTTGTTTGAAACAAGCATAATATATAGGATTAGAGTTTTGATTAAAGCGCGGTATATTTTACATTTTTGTGTAAAAGGCTGTCTTTATCTAAGGCGGTAACTACCAAAATAGTGGTGATCACATTTTTCCCAGTATGGAAGCCAAAGTTCCTATTATACTAACTACTAAAAAAATGTTCTGTCAAATCTACATGTATGTAAGATATGACTTCTTTTGTGAATTTAACTCTAGTGCACTTAGATAAAACCTACATAAGTATAGGCTTATATGGGACTTACCATAACTTAGAGAGGGAAAGATAAGGTGTCAGGTCAAAGTCAATCTAAAACACATAAACGCTAAACGTAAATAGAATTAACGTTTTTATATTGGTATTTTAGCTTATTCTAAATTGAATCGCTGATAAATAACAATTTTTTCTATTACACAATCATAGTAGGGATCCAAGTGGTCCAATATAAATTAAGTTGGTTGCTTGACTATTTTTAATATTTTTTATTTTTCTGCCTCTTAAACTTCAGTCCGTAGAGAGTACAGAATTCCAGTTATTTTATTTTTAAAAAACACTATTTCTTAACATAATTTTGATAGTGAAGCAACTGCTCCTTGTCTATTGTTGGGTATTCCCACCTCGCTTTTGTTACCAAATTGAAAGCAAATCATATTCTCATTATTCTATGTTGTTACTATATACAGGGTGTTTCATTGGGAAACGGAAACACTTTAATGGTGAATAGAGGTCACCGTGCCGGTTCTAGATATAGTACATTTTTTGCCCTACCGACTTTTATAACCGAGTTACAGGGTGTTTTATCGATTTTGCCCATTTCTTTCCTAAGCCATAACTTTAGAACCACCCAGTATATTTTTTTGATATTTGGTACACATATGTCTCATTCAAAACCCAAACGACCGACATACTAACCATAAGAAAAATCCAGGTCCGGATTAACAAAAAATTATAAAGTAATTGTGACCTTAAAACAACACTCTGTATATTGAAATTTTGAAAATCTGTTTGCATATTTGAAAAGAGCACAAAAAAGTAAGTTTAATGGTTCGCTTCAATTTTTCGGCCAGACAATTTTATGACTTTCATTTTGAAATTATATTGAATTTTTTAAGAACTTTGACATTAAAAAGCAGATATTATTAACTTTTAGTTATAAATTATTAAAGTTAATGAATAAATACTCATTTTAAAAATAATCAATACTTATTTACCACATTGGAACGACCCAATTACTAATGACAAGAAAAATCCAGGTCCGGATTAAGAAAAAAATACAAAGTAGTTGTGACCTTGAACCAACACCCTGTATATTGAAATTTTAAAAATTTGTCTGCGCATTTTAAAAGATCATGAAAAACTGTGATTAAAGGCTTATTTTAATTTTTTCGCCGTTGATTTAATTACATCAATTTGAAATTATATTGAAATTTTAAAGAACTCTGACCTTAAAAACCAGGTATTGTTAACTTTTAATAATAATTTAATGTTAATGAATCAATACTTATTTTAAAAATACTTAATACTTATTTACTACGCTGGCTTCATATTTATATTCTCTGGATCTGTAGCTATATGCACATCATTAAAAATTAGAATTGCGAGAATTGGCATATTTTAATGATTTAGTAAAGAATTAAAAAAAACTGCTACATATATCTAATTAAAGCAAAAATTCATTACAATTCAACAATTTAACATAAATTAAAAATATTTGAAATATAACAGTTGCTCAAAATGTCCGCCATTTTGTTCGATGCATTTCCTTGCTCGTTTTAAAAGATTTCGAATCGATTTTCTAATTACATTGGGATTATTCATCATTTTCCTGGTAGCTTCTTGTGAACTTGACAGAATTAATCAATATGATTTCAAAATTGCCGTAATTAAATTATCTGCGCAACAATTTGACATGCACCTTTTAACGCAGTTCTTATGCTCTTTTAAAATACATAAACAAATTTTCAAAATTTCAATATACAGGGTGTTGTTTCAAGGTCACAATTACTTTATATTTTTTTCTTAATTCCAGACCTGGATTTTTCTTGTCATTAGTAATTGGGTCGTTCCAATGTGGTAAATAAGTATTGATTATTTTTAAAATAAGTATTTATTCATTAACTTTAATAATTTATAACTAAAAGTTAATAATATCTGCTTTTTAATGTCAAAGTTCTTAAAAAATTCAATATAATTTCAAAATGAAAGTCATAAAATTGTCTGGCCGAAAAATTGAAGCGAACCATTAAACTTACTTTTTTGTGCTCTTTTCAAATATGCAAACAGATTTTCAAAGTTTTCAATATACAGGGTGTTGTTTTAAGGTCACAATTACTTTATAATTTTTTGTTAATCCGGACCTGGATTTTTCTTATGGTTAGTATGTCGGTCGTTTGGGTTTTGAATGAGACATATGTGTACCAAATATCAAAAAAATATACTGGGTGGTTCTAAAGTTATGACTTAGGAAATAAATGGACAAAATCGATAAAACACCCTGTAACTCGGTTATAAAAGTCGGTAGGGCAAAAAATGTACTATATCTAGAACCGGCTCGGTGACCTCTATTCACCATTAAAGTATTTCCGTTTCCCAATGAAACACCCTGTATACACACACACAATACAAATCAAAACGGCCTTCAATATAAATAGGATTAAGTTTCAATTTTGATTTTTTATAATCCAAATCTCACTTTCTCATATTTGTGCCATTATATGTATTAAAAAACTGTTCTATAAATTCTTCAAATTGAACTATAACAATTTAAAACATTTGATACACCATCTTGGCTTTCTCATTCTATGATGCTAACATACCAAGTTAAAATTTTTATAAAATACATATATCTATATCCAAAGATTTCACTAAATAGTTTACATTACTGTATAACTTCATCATTATTCACTGATCCAGTAATGTAGAATTTTAATTAAAATATCTGTGATAATAAAGCAATATTCTTTTTTTACCACTCGATGGTGTCGCAACATCTTTTTAGTTTTCATAATTTTTTGTGGACCAGTCTACAATAGCTATTGATTTGATACCTATGTTTCTTGATACCTAGGCGACACCTTGTAAGAACTATCATAAAAAATACATTTAACCTTCCGTTACTCGCGCCAATTTTTTGTGATCGAAAACTCGCGTACGGTGCAGAAGTAAAAATTTTTTTTTGCAAAATTGTGTAGTACAATTACATTATTTAATGAATATATCATCATATAGTTTTGTAGATATGCGTTTGTGTTAACATTATATTACTTTAATAAAAAGCAACTTTGTTCATCATCATCTTCATACGTTTCCTCGTCAGTCGATACTTCCTCAAATAATTTTAATAATTTTTGCTTCCCCTTCTCGTAATCCATATCTAAATATAAATAAACAAATATATAAACATTGAAAATAAGAAAAAGATCTTAAATTACCTTACTAATTAAAACTATCGATATCTGATCCAAACACAAAAATTTGTGCACAAATCTGTACGTTAGAATTGAAAGAGCGTAAGTCACTTTCACTTTGTTTTGCAGTAGATCAAAATTAGTGCTCTTAATTTGTACACCATAATTTTAAATGCCTTTAAAATTATCAAATGATGTTGTAGCTTTATGATTTAAAGGAAAGTGGTAAAGCATGCTTTGTATTTTATTTTACAGTAACATAATCGGCGTTAAGTTGTTTTGTATTGAAATAATAAATAATTTAGGACTACAGCCTTTTTTGTTCTGTGGTACTATATCAATAAAAAAAAAATAGGACAGCCGCCCTTTTGGTATGATTTTATTAGAAAAAGAACGTTATAATCAGAACTTATCATTACAAAAATAATATAAAACTTCAATTAAAAAGCATTTAATCATCTTCGGAACATGAAGAATTGTTTTCGTTAACGACAACTTTATTTTTTGTTGTTTTTAAAGATTTATAGTAGGAATGGTAAATAGAAGGTACCCATTCTAGCAATTCCATTAGGTGATTATATTTTGAACTATCAATTGGAATTGAATTTTCATTATTTATTTGGTCCGATGTCTTTGGTAGATCATCGAGAGAACTTCTCATTTTCATTTTAAAATTGACAGATTTAAAATTTTCCTGGGAAAATGTTGGTTTATAAAAGATAATGCCAGGGTGGTCTCTTTCGACTTTCAAGTGCACAATTTTATCTGTGTTCCGTTTCCGATTCACAAACGAACTTGTCGATTCTTTGCCCATTTTTTCAAAGTTAAAAAAGTCACTTGTTTTCATCTCATTAACAATAAGTGGTTTTAACGAACTGCAGATCCTTATAAACTGGGCCCATTCATGAGGTAGGTACAGAGATATTCATAGTAGGCAGTCTTTTCTTCTTCCTCTCAATTAGTGCATGTATTGTGTCTGCTTCGTTGTGTGTATGCCCCTTGAGTAAATATTTATGATAGATTCTAACTACTGAGGTGTTATGGACAGCCCACATATACATATAAAATAAAAAAAAATCGGTTTTGGCCAGAGCAGTTGTCTGACCAAAATGTTACCTATTCTGTTGTAGAAGGTAAATGTTTTAAACACATTATTACAGTGGAAGCTATCTCGTTGCCACCCCTTTTTGCAATAGACTCGTCCCACATGAAGCATGAACCTTCGGCAGTACTATCATTATAGACGGTAAAATTAAATGTCCATAACTGCTTTAACTAAAACGATTTTCCATTAGTTAACATAGGTGTAGGGAGGCATTTTTGCAAATCCATCATTGCCACGAATTCTTTTAAATTCTGCTTGCATCTTATCTTATCCTGCCTTTTCAACTTGTATCTGTTATCTGCGTCGTTCAAATGATCTGCTTTTTTCTTTAAAATATCTTCAACATTAGGATCTGCCTCTTTTTGCATAGTTTCAAAACTGTCACATGTATCAATGTTAGGGGGCTCGAAATGAAGATTGAACTCAGTAGAACCATCTTCTTTGCTCTTGATTAAGACATTTTTGGTTGTTATTTATTATCACATTAATCTCGATAAAGAAAAAGTTACTTTTATCTATAAACCATGCAAAAACATTAGCTTATAACCTCAATTTTTACACAGCTGACATACGGTTGTCCATAGAGATTGGATTACCGTCTTTTTAACAATCAGTGTGCCACGCAAAAAAGACCGGTGTACCACATAGGGCTTTTTGCAACAAATTTCACAGTGGACATCTGACTTGCAATTTTAGTAATATTGCCTGTACAACCACCTATTAACCACCATTCGAAAGATAACACCTTTAAGTGTATTATTGGCTGCATATCTCCATTTACTGTAAAATTGGACTACCGCCCTTTCAATTCTAACGTACAGAAATACTCACACCCGGTGTACCGCACCGTGTTGCCTAATAATAAAAGTACAATACTCTTTTTTACACTGCACGTGGACTTCACCCACAGTTGACTGATTGCTGAAGAGGTATATGCAGCAGCAATTCAAAATCAACAGCAACAGCAATCCACTACAGAGTTACAGGAAGTTGTTTAGAGGGCCGGTCTCACACACCCTGTGCGAGTAACGGAGGGTTAATAACAAAGTAGGACTTTTCCATATACATTGTTTAATTTTTAATACAGAAGCAAATCTTACAGTATTTTTTTATTGTTCTTAGGAACATCAGCATTTTGACTTCTTAAAACACATCAAGGGTGTTCAATTTCCTTATGTGGTCGTCTTGATTCTAAACAAACTGAATTATGTATTCGTTTTAAACTCCTTCTGTGACATTATTTGAATTAGTAAAAATTTTTTAGGACTATTCTTATGACCTTTGATAAGTAATTTAAGTAAATGTTGCATGTGAGGTATGTACCAGGTTCCATTTTGCCTTATTAAGATAGAGTAAAAATCTTATAACCCATCTGCAGTGTTTCTGGAGATTGAACTATTGTGGAAACATAGGTAACTTGGTTTGTTTAGAAGGCAAAATGACATCAAATTATACTAGTACATGTAGACCTGCCTATATTCCATATAGTAAATATTTGCGATTTGGTGTATAACGCAGTGGCGGCTCGTACCACTTTAAGAAGGTAGTGCCAGAACTCGGACAGCCGCCAAAATTTTTAGTGACGGATTCACGATATTGTCAAAAAATTATACTTACAACAAAAACTAGAAAAATATAAGCGCGGATACTTTTATGTATCTAGATTTGAGGTGCCAAGCAATTGTCCAACATTGATCAAAACAGTTCCGTAAATTAATTAATAATAAAAACCTCTTAACCTACCACCAGCATTTACTGCTGATAGTGCTTGAAGTTTGTTATTACGATTTAGTCTCTACTTACCAATTTATAAAAATAATACTATTTCATTTCACACACATGCACAAATTTTTGTAATGGCACTTTTAAAGTTTACGATATATGAAGTTCATTCTGCTATTTTTTGATTGCAAAGTTTTCAATGAATTTATTATTAAAATTATCAATACAATTTACAAAATGCTTTTCTGCAGATAGCATACCTAAAGCACTGTTTTAACATCGAAAAACAGCGTTCTGCTTCAGATGTTGATATAGGAATGGTAACTAAAATACTTAAAAGTTTAATAGTTTCTTCAAATGTGCTTTTTAAGCCTTCCCCCTACAATAAAACAGATAGCGAAACAGCCCCAGACGTAGTACTTAATTCGTCTCGCTAATACAGTACCTACTTCTAATTCAGTTTTAAATCGAGTTTTGCTTAAAAATTAAAATTGTCTCCATGTTTCATTAAGAAATGATTCGGAGAACTGATGCTTATAAGCAGAAAACTTCTCCGACATAAATAAATTAGAAGCAACTAAATGTCCGGAGAAGGTAGACCTTTGAAAGATCTGGTACTTTAAATAATATGTAGGGGAGACTGGGTAACAGTGAGACACTTTTTTTTCATTTAACCATAAGTCCACTACTGTGACATGTATAAACAAAATTTCTTCAGGATTGTACTCTCACATGTGTTCATTACACAAGAAAAAGTCAAATTTTAATATAGCTCGGTTTGTTTAGTTTGTATTCCACGCATAAGGTTAAGTTGTCATTTGTCTCGGTGTTACCCATGCATGGGTAACAGTGAGACAGTACAATATTTATAGGAAAGAAAACATAAAAAAACATTTAAATTACAAAGTATTTATTTATATGAAAAATAAAACAAATAAAAAAACAAATTCAAGTTACAAAGTACTTATTTATTAAAAAAATAGGAATCGGAAATAACGTACATTTATTAAATTGAAATTTATCTCTAATGAAAAAAAATTTGCCGTTTAGTATGACGTTAACAAACTGGCCTTGGCAATATCATCTTAATGCCTTTTACTACAAATTTTAGAAAAAAAAAATACAAAATGTAATTTTTTATAACATCTGCGTAACAGTGAGACATGTCTCAATGTACCCCGTCTCACTGTTACCCATTTGCCATAAAATTTAAAAAATATTATTTTTGTTATTATAAAACTTAGTTTGCATTGCTAAACTGTGCTATCATGTTTACTAATCTATACACAATGTCATAGTAATACTAGAAAAATCCTAATAATTAACATGCTTTTATAAAAAATTCTCAAAATCCCTGTATTATTTTACTTAGTGCCCACCAAACACACTTTATCACGATAAATCCTAAACTGAAACTGCACGGCCGCCGAACATATTAGTAATCAGTAACCAGTAAATACAGCAATCATGCGTAAGTAATAATATCTCCACGTGGCGAAAAGGAGGGAAGATATTTCAAGTGTCTCACTGTTACCCATGTCTCACTGTTACCCAGTCTCCCCTACCTTTAAGTCGTTGTCTAATTCGGCGTTAAAATTGACCAGCTCCTTAAATATGCCTCTATTTTCTGAATTTTCTTTTTCGTCGTGACCTCTTAAAGCTAACTCGAAAGCTCCACAAAACCTTATAACATTTGTAGTTTTTTTTAAATATTAAAAATATTCTTAAAAATTTAAATTTCTTAAAAATTTTCTTAAGATACTAATCTTCGTTGTCAATTAATAAATTAAACTTAAGAAATAATCAAAATATTATTTATACTACACCCACGATCATGATGCACTAAAAGTTTAATTATAAATACAAAAACTTTTGAACAGAAAATATACATAATAAAAGTGACAAACTAGCACGTAAAGAAACTCAACTTCGTGCCCGGCACAGAGATTCTCATTTTAAGGTATACTAATAGTCCAATATAGCTCTTTCTCTGCCACTTACATAGAATGATCGTAAAATCTTTCTCTCTTTAGTCGTGCCAGTACTGACTTTTGCACGAAGGAGATTCTCCTGTCGAATAATCTCCGCTGTCGGCAGGGATTGTATTACGCCCATAGTTGCCATATTTTATAAAATTTATGAAGATCAAAAGAAATGCACAAAAAAATTAACAGGAATTAAAAAGTTTTGAAGATAAAAAAATATGTTTCTGCATAGTTAGCAGGGTAGTGCCATGGCTCTATGGCACTACCTCACGGGCCGCCACTGGTATAACGTAACAGCATTGTAATCAGGTACACAAAGAGCGTCAATGTCAGTCTACTTAATCAAAACTCTTATACCACCGTCGTATATCCAGTGCCCTTAGTCTCAAGTTTAAAACATTTTTAGGAGTAATATTTATCCTAATACTGTGTAGATACAAATAAAATTTTCTAATTTTTTAAGATCTGCTAAGAAATGAAAAGCAAATGCAATGTTACATACTGTGCTTTAATTGTACATATTATTAGTTTTAGTAAAAAAGATGTGATTTAATTAATAAAATTATATTATACTTTTATAAGTGTTTTATTTATAAAATAATAACATACCTAAAATATTTACGAGCTTCTTCCCACGCCAGTTGACATTTTCAACAATAAGGACACAAATCGCTAAAAATCTTAGGTTTTTTTCAACTCGATACACAACCGTATTGCGCGTACGCGTAACGATTCAAGAACGGTTTTGTATCGAGTTTGAACAAACCTCTTGACTTTTCATTCACCTACATCAACATTGGTTGATTTTTTTATAATTTCCTTAAAACCAGAGGTAGCTGTGGAAAAACGACATTAAAACAATTTTCAATTAATGGAAAATGTATTTTATGATATTGTAAAGCTTATTGCTTTTGTCAGTTTTAAATTGGCCGAGGTAAAATTATCAATGAGAAAATTTCTTCAATCATTATTAGATTCTTTAATTCTGGAAAATCCAAGTCGGAAATCGCGAATATGCTGCAATTGTTACGGTATAGTGTAATAAATATATTCCGAAGATACAAAACTACAGGTTTAGTCGTCACAAAACATAGAAAATTAAATAAGCACTGAGGAAACATCCTGCTAGGTCTGCCAACGAATTGAAGCAAAAATTACAAGAAAAATGGTATACGTTTCCAACAGAATTTTGGCAGAACTTGGTATGAACCATACCGTAAAGAATTGTGGATATAGTTAAAAATAAAAGGGATGTCACTAAGTGGTAACTTTCGCATTTTTTTTTGTTAATATTACATATTCTATGCATTTTTTAATTGGCTGTTATTGTATAGTTACTTGTTTTCATTAATTTAAAATACATATTTATGTTTTTAAAGGAAATCCAAAATGTTGTTTGGCAAATTAAACTTTTGTTTTTGTTCTATAAAATTTAATTTTCTTTTCAATGTAACGTCGGATCAACTGACATGGGAAGGGGGCTCGAGTACAAAAATATCACTCCACGTTCAAATCTTTATTTTGTAATTATTTAACCCTAGATTACTGAACATTTGTAAATTTTGTAACACTTCCACTTATTCGAAGTATTTTTGGCGGTTTACAGTCAGCACTTGTAATGCGGTGCTGTCATTTAAAATAAATGTTTTGCACTACCACATCTTTTTGTAGGCTAAATAAATAATAAGTATAATCTTGGGTTAAATGTATACATAAAAAATAATACATATAAGTATTTAAATTTTATACAATGATTTTTCAGTAAAGAAGAGTATCTTCAAGTAAATAATAAATGTCTCAATACATTAGTTTATGAAAATTTCATTCTGCCCAAGCAGCTAAAATCTGAAACCTTGTCCCAATTTTTGCACACAACCTTACCGTTTTTTCAATGACTCTACAGTATGATCACCAAATGCTTACTAGATCCAGGTAAAGGCTTGCTTGAAAAAAGACAGAAAGTGTTATAAGCGAGACCATGATCATAAAATACTTATTAGAAATCAATCAGAATCTATCCATGACAATAGCCATTTTTAGGATTAGGGGAAAGGACATGGAAAACTTTATTTTATAGAGCATTGTTTATTTCCACAAATAAACTAAGCTTAAATATAGAATTGAGCGAGGAATTAGACAGGGCGACACCATCTCCCCTTAACTATTTACTGCAGCTCTGGAATATACATTTAAAAAACTGTATTGGGCTAAAATAAATATTCTAACAATAAAACACTGAAAACGTTTGCTTCCTATACTTCCACAAAATTTATTACAACTATGTGCCTACAGCTGTTTCGGCAGAGTGCCTTTCTCAAGTGATTTAGATTACTATGGGTTTGCCTTTTTAAAGTCTTTAACTGAAGAGGTTGAGGAGTGGGGAGCTGTTTGTCTCGAGTTGGTCATTCATAGTTATATCTGTATTTTTCAATTTATTAATTTCCATAGATTCTAATAAAGATAGCCTAAGGCCTTTATTTTGAATATGCAGAATTTGAAACTGTTCATTAAAAGAATGATTATGATCTAGAAGGTGAAGTGCGTATGTAGAAGTGTCTGTTTTCCTATTGTTGAAAGCCCTTTTGTGTTCTGCTATCCGTTTGCCAAAGGTTCTGCCAATTTGACCGATGTAAGTTTTCGGACAGTCACCACAAGTTAGTTTGTAAACACCACTCTGTAGTTGTTTTCTCTTTCGGCTCTTTATTGTTCTTAATATATTTGCTTAAGTTGTTGTTAGTTCTGAAAGCTGGTGTTATTCCTTTCTTTTTTATGCATCTGGCTATTTTTGTTGTTATCTTGCCAGTATATGTGATAGAGCATATACAATTAACAAAATTTTAAACCAAAAACTCCATAAGAAAGCCCTGAAATTAGTCTATCCACCACCACAGAAAGAACCCAGTACCTTCTGCTCTATCGCATACTGGCAAGATAACAACAAAAATAGCCAGATACATCAAAAAGAAAGGAATAACAAAAGTTTTCAGAACTAACAACAACTTAAGCAAATATATTAAGAACAATAAGAGCCGAAAGAGAAAACAACTACAGAGTGGTTTTTAAAAACTAACTTGTGGCGACTGTCCGAAAACTTACATCGGGCAAACGGGCAGAACCTTTGACAAACGGATAGCAGAACACAAAAGGGCTTTCAACAATAGAAAAACAGACACTTCTACATACGCACTTCACCTTCTAGATTATAATCATTCTTTTAATGAACAGTTTCAAATTCTGCATATTCAAAATAAAGGCCTTAAGCTATCGTTATTAGAATCTATGGAAATTAATAAATTGAAAAATACAGATATAATTCTGAATGACCAACTCGAGACAAACAGCTCCCCACTCCTCAACCTCTTCAGTTAAAGACTTTAAAAAGGCAAACCCATAGTAATCTAAATCACTTGAGAAAGGCACTCTGCCGAAACAGCTGTAGTCACAAAGTTGTAATAAATTTTGTGGAAGGATAGAAAACAAAACGTTTTCAGTGTTTTATTGTTAGATAAAATGAACTTCCATCAAGTAACAGTCGAATCCATCAATTATTTAAAGGAATAAATATTGATGGTGAATATCTGAGCCGAGAGTTTAAATGAAGCTCACAAAATGGTGGAAGAACTAAAACAGGTAATAGAACAAGTAGGCCTGAACATAAAGTTTCAAAAAACAAAATACATGACCAATTTATTTCCAAGTGATGTTATGAGAGTAGGTGGGCAAGAAGTACATCAGGATTTTAATGAAATTAGAATAGGAAAAGATAATCAAACTTGTGAGACTTAAGGCCGGTTGTTCGAACGCTAATCAGCATTGATCACTATCAAATATTTACTTACTGTCAATGTCAACTTTGGTTGGGTTGCTGAAAACATAGTTAATTATAATTATGAGATTAGTTAGTCAATTAACATAATAATTATTAACATAATTGATTAACTAATTTCATAATTGTCATCAATAATTATGTTTTCGGCAACCCAACCAAAGTTGAAATTGACAGTTGTGACAGTAATTAAGTATTTGATAGTGATCAATGTTGATTAGCGTTCAAACAACCGCCCTTAGCGTCATATAGGCTTCGAATGGGCAGCATTTTGTTTGAAGAAAAAAGTTTACAACCAATGCATACTGCCAGTAATAACATATGGTTCCGAAACAATAACTTTGACTAAACATTCTGCAAATAAATTGAGAATAACCCAAAGAAAAATGGAAAGAGCAATGCTGGGAATACCAAGAAGAGATATGGTACCAAAGAGGATAGTGAGAAAGAGGACTAAAGTGACAGATGTCATAGAAAAAATTGCACAGGCCAAACAGAGATGGGCTGGACATGTAGCACGTTTAAATGATAATAGGTGGACCAAAAGGCTCATAGAATGGAGACCTAGAGAAGATA
Organism: Diabrotica virgifera virgifera; assembly: GCF_917563875.1. Taxonomy (NCBI): domain Eukaryota; kingdom Metazoa; phylum Arthropoda; class Insecta; order Coleoptera; family Chrysomelidae; genus Diabrotica; species Diabrotica virgifera. The sequence continues at coordinate 48,444,754 of NC_065446.1, forward strand.
AAAAACACTGAGGTAGAGCACCAAAAAGATGGATGGATGACTTGAGAAAATCAGTGGGAAATTGGATACAGAAGGCACAATATAGAGGAACAATGGAAGAATATAGAGGAGACCTATATCCAACAGTGGACGCAAGAGGTTGAGGAATGATGATGTTTATTTTCACAATTTCACGTTTGATTTGATATTTAAGTTACACCGCTTGGCTTGATCTTGTCTGAGTTTGCAATTTTCCACACCTCCAGTACCACAAATTTAATCCAGTTACATCATATTATCACAATGGCAAAATGTTCACAAATTAAAAACTTTCTAATTACGTATTTTTATGGGAAATAAGCCACAATTTTACTAAAAAATGAATTTATTAACGTTTCGATTTAATGACAACGAAACCCGATTTGGGCTTCGAAACGTTAATAAATTCATTTTTTAGTAAAATTGTGGCTTATTTCCCATAAAAATACGTAATTATAAAAATGCCACAAGGAAATAGCTTCAGAACAACATTAAAAACTTTCTCTAAAATTAAATACAAAATGCCACCAGTCAAAGTTAAACTACCCTAGGAAAATTATTTTAAGTCATAGATTTAAAACAAAATTGAGTAAATACACTTAAAGTTCAGTAACAGCTAAACATATCGAAGTACTAAAAACTTTACATAAAAAAATTAATCCATCCTATACATAAATAGTTTCCCTTCTATATGTAGCTCTACTTCAAGATACCGAAATAGTTTGAAAAACACTTAATATACATGATGAAGAAAAATGTTGATCAGATTTGTGCACAACTTGTTAAGTATTATTATATTATGGATTTTATATTGCTGTGTTAATTTATAGAAGTATATAAAGATAAAATAAACTGTATTTAAAACATAAAACAATTGTGTAGAACTCATTTGTTTAATATCTTTATATTTAATACTACTTAAAACATCTGTAATTTTTTTCTGATCATTCAGCCATATGAAGAGTGGATATAATATATAACGGACCAAGTGACAAAAAATCAATATTTCTGTTTTTTCCATTATAATGGCCTATGCAGTATTATGGGCCAAGTGACAGTTGCATTGGAAACAGCTCTAAATAAATTCAACAAATAACGTCCACCGTTAAGTATAGTGTTCCGTTTCCTGATAAAAACTCATTTTTCTCGATTGTGTATATTTGTCACTTGGCCCATTATATAAGGTGTCCCAAAAGTAGCGGAACGATCGAATATTTCGCGAAATGAACATCTGATGGAAAAACTGAAAAATACATGTTCAATAATTTTCAAAAATCTATCGAATGACGCCAAACATGACCCCCCACTCCTCCTAAAATCTTAACCTTTGTCGAGCGGCATAATTTTACACCGTTAACAGACGGCATAGGTACAATTGTACCTGTTATATATTTTCTTAAAAATTCGTTAATCTAAAGGGAAATATATGTTAATTTTAAGATAATAAAATAGTTGAAGATAATATTATTTATTACTAGCATAACTGGTAAAAAATTGTTGAATATTGTTGAATATTGCAATAAATAAATAATAATATTCGTTAATTTGTTCTTGTACGGATTTACAAACAAAGATTAGAATCCGCTATAACGTGACCGCTCTTATCTATCGTAAATTGTTTAAATTACTACAACAATAAATTTGAAAATAGTGGTCGTAAACAAATTCTAGGAAGAGTAGCATTGTATTGTATTTCAATTGGAAACATAAATCTCATCCCCATTTAGTTGTTTGGTGTTTATCAATATGGTCCAAGAGCTGTGAGACATTTTTGAGTAGGTATTTTAGGCAACCTGAAAATTTTCCAGGTGACTCTTCCATGATAGCCTAATACAAAAATGCCGATCTGGCTGAAGGGTAGCGGTTATTTTCCCCAAAAATCCCCCCCAAAGTTAAACAAAAGGGTAAAAATTGATATTACAAAAAATATCATTCACGTGACTTTAAAGTAAATTTAAATATTCAAATATAAAGAAAATAAACAGGCCAGGCGATTTGAGGGCGATTTTAACTCTGCAAGATACTTGCATGGGCGCCCCAGGATTATTTTCAGGGGATGCATCTGAACTTCAGAAGATTTCATCTGAATCTGTACATACTATTAACGAGTATAAAATAAACAACTATACATGCATAACTATGTACATTCCTTCCGGACAGGGAAGTGCAATTGTTATTTTGACAGGGTATTTTTTAATATTAAAAATAAACATTCTAAAAAAGACAGTTTTTTTTTTGGTGAAATTTTCCAACTGCCAGGTGATCAAACAAATTACGCTTGCCTATAAATGAAAAGCGCTATAGGTAAGCAGCAGTGTGAGAAAGAGCGTATACCGATAGCTGTTTGCGTCCTCTGTTGTAGCTGAGCGAGTCCGTTCGCTCCAGAAAAATCACGTGACCTAGCGATATCCATGTTGTTGTTCCTCGAAATGTTAGAGTATTTATTATAATATATTATAGTTTTTTAAGTAACTTTTTTTTAATTAAAGAAAAATAATACGTACTATACAATAGATTTTGCAAATATGATAGAAAAAGACAAATTTATTAGATATTATAAATATATAGGTAGAAAAGTATAAAACTATGAACTAAATTAATTCTGTGTCCGAATCTTGTACTTCTTCTTCAAACTCCTCAGCTGAGCTTAAATATTCATTCTCTTCTTCCTCGTCAGACTCCCCTCGAGACTCAGATTCCTCTTCTACGTGATCTGTAAATAGTTGTAATATGTATTTAGAATTAATTAAAAATAATAAGTGATTAACTAGTTGAGTTGCTACGTATTCTCCATCCTTTTATACGGAGTCGAAGCCTGGACAATCACGGGCGCATCTGAAGAAAGACTTGCCGTTGTTGAGATGTGGAGTTATCGAATAATGTTAAATATATCATGGACACACGTAACAAACACGGAAACATTAATAAAGATGAAAATGCAAAAGAAATACTCAACACTATGAAGGAAAGAAACATGAGCTACTTTGGTCATACCTACAATAAGAAATAAAAAACGTGATGTGATTGGTTATAATAGGAAAGTATTAAGCATTGGTAATTTTTCATTAATTCTAAATACATATTACAACTATTTACAGATCAGGTAGAAGAATCTGAGTCTCGAGGGGAGTCTGACGAAGGACAAGAGAATGAATATTTATTTTAGCTCATTTTTCTTTCCTTCATAGTGTTGAGTATTTCTTTTGCATTTTTCATCTTTCTTAACGTTTCGAGGCACAACATGGATATCGCCAGGTCACGTGATTTTCTCGAGCGAACGGACTCACTCAACTACAGCAGAGGACGCAAATAGCTATCGGTATACGCTCTTTCTCACACTGCTGCTTACTTATAGCGGTTTTCATTTATATGCACGCGTAATTTGTTTGATCACATGGCAATTGGAAAATTTCCCCAAAAAAAACCTGTCTTTTGTAGAATATTTATTTTTAAAATTAAAAAATACCCTGTCAAAATAACAATTGCACCTCCCTGTCCGGAAGGAATGTACATAGCTATGCATGTATAGTTGTATATTTTATGCTCGTTAATAGTATGTACATATTCAGATGGAATCTTCTGAAGTTCAGATGCACCCCCTGAGAATAATCCTGGGGCGTCCATGCAAGTATCTTGCAGAGTTAAAATCGCCCTCAAATTGCCTGGCCTGTTTATTTTCTGTATATTTGAATATTGAAATTTACTTTCGAGTCATATCAATGATATTTTTTGTTATAACAATTTTTACCCTTTTTTAACTTTGGGGGGGATTTTTGGGGAAAATAACCGCTACCCTCCAGCCAGACCGGCATTTTTGTATTAGGTTATCATAGAAGAGTCACCTGAAAAAATTTCAGGTTGCCTAAAATACCTACTCAAAAATGTCTCACAGCTCTTATACTAATACGTGTATACCTAAAAATTATCATGAATAGTGATTATAGGTACATCTGGTATACCGAAATGGCTACAAAGTAGGTGTACATAGAAATAACAAAGAAAACTTGTGCGAGGTAAGGATGATAGAGTATCCGCCAATGATACATGCAGCAATGTCAAATGTCATGTAATTCTTTCAATACCATGCTAAGATTTATATGATTTGACAATGAAAATATCCGCGAAGAACGCAAAAAACCTGATAAAGCTGCACTCATACGAGATATCTAGACAATGCTGAATAAAAATTTGCAACAAGGCTCCAAACCATCCAAATGCATAACTACCGATTAACAATTGCGTCCATTTAGAGGCCTTACAAATTTTACACAATACCTTCCAAACTCGCTAAATATGGGATCAAAGTGTTTTTGGCTTGTGATATATCAAAGCTCACACAAGATCATCTTTATATTGGAAAAACAGCATATGGTTCCCGAGAAGTTAACGTTGGCGAACAAACAGTTTTAGATCTGATCATGTCTTATAAAGGTTAGGGACAGAATGTTACCACAAATAACTTTTTTACCAGTATTGAATTCGCTAAATTCTTGAATTTATGGCACATGACGTTACTAGGGCTAGTAGGCAGAGTTAGAAGAAATGAGAGATTTCTACTCACCAATATGTGCAAGCAAACAAGGAAAGAGCTAGTTTTTCCACAAATTTTGCATACAATCCAGTTGATACTGTATGCCCTTAGGTAGGTATATGTGCCAAAGAAAAACAAAGCAGTAGTGTTACTCTCGCCCATGCATATGACAGGAAAAGTAGAAGACAGTGAAGTAGCGAAGCCGGAAATAATCCAGTATTACAATAAGACCAAAGCGGGATTGGTAACATGGATAATATGCTGGGTAAATATTTGATTAAATACTCACCCAGCATTTTATGTCGAACATTGCGTTGGCCCTCAGCCTTTTTTTATATGATTGACTTCACTGGCTTAGCATGCTACATTATAGATCGAGAGCATAATCCATTACAAAAAACAAAGGACTAACGCAGGAAATTTTTGAAGGATCCTTCTAAAGATATTACCTTAATTTCAATCTCAAAGTAAAAACCGGATGATGTTGAGGAGTCATTTTCTTCGTAGTGCTGTAGAAATGGTCCTTGGTCGCAACAGAGTATGTATTTGCTGTAGATACTCCTCCTCAAGTATCTCAAAGCATTCGTGGATCTACTCCAGTAACCGGAAGTTGTCATATTTGTCAAAACGAGCAGAAAAACAGCGTAAAACGAGAAATACTTGTGTAGTATGTTTTTTATCTGTGTGTGACGAACATTCTTTGTCTAAAACGATATGTATGTGTTGCGAAAATCCACACTAACATTCATTTTTGTATTTTGATTCAAATAAGCTATCATTTAAATACAAAATATATTGTTTTTTTAAATTATTTATTAAAAAAAAACAAGGTACAAATGTACCTATGCCGTCGTTTATGGGGGTAGGAATTATTTAAGCCGCCTGCTGGGAATTAAATGAAGATTTTTTTGTTATATTTGGCTCACATAATCTACTGGATAAATGTAGAGATGTCACAAAAGTTCAAGTCTCTACCTCTTTGAAAAAAAAAAGTTATCACAATTTGAAAACTCAAAAGTTACAATTGTACCTATGCCGCCCGACAAAGGTTAAATAGAGACCCCCTGTTTTTATTGCAGATTTGGATTTCTTACGTAAAAGTAAGTAACTTTTATTCAAGACATTTTTTCGAATTGTGGATATATGGCACCATAATCGGAAAAAACGATTTATCGTGATAGCATAGGTAAATTATAGAAACGGTTTAATGTCTTGACAAATACACTTCGAAATGAAAAACCAAAAAACACTTGTTTAATATTATTCAAAAACCTATCGAATGACACCAAATACACACCCTGGAGGCGAGGTGGGGGGTAACTCTAAAATTATAAATAGGAACCCCCATTTTTATTGCAGCTTTGGATTCCTCATGAAAGAATAAGTAGCATTTATTCGAAACATTTTTTAGAATTGTTGATAGATGGCGCTAATAAATCGTATTTTTCTGATTATAGTGTTATCTATCAACAATTCTAAAAAATGTTTCGAACAAATGTTGCTTATTTTTTCATGACAAATCCAAATCTGCAATAAAAAATGGGGTTTCCTATTTAAGATTTTAAAGTTACCCCCCACCCAACCTCCAGGGGGTAGAGGTTGGGTGTTTCATGTTATTCGATAGGTTTTTGAAAAATATTACACACGTATTTTTTAGTTTTTCATTTGGAAGTGTATTTCTCGAGATATTAGACTGTTTCTATAATTTACCTGTGGTATCACGATAAATCGTTATTTCTGATTGTAGCGACATCTATTCATAACTCGAAAAAATGTCTAGAATCAAAGTTGCTTATTTTTTCATAGGGAATCAAAATCTAGAATAAAAACTGGGGGTTTCCATTTAAGATTTTAAAGTTACCTCCCACCCCACCTCCAGGGTTGGAGTGGAGGGTGCTATTTGGTGTCATTCGATAGATTTTTGAAAATTATTGAGCACATATTTTTCAGTTTTTCGATCAGATGTTCAGTTCGCAAAATATTCGTCCGTTCCGCTACTTTTGTGACACCCTGTATATCTCCACTCTTCATATGGAATTTATTTTACTGAATACAAGCACTTTGTAGTTTCTGAATGTTACACTTTGATATTTTCCTCATTTGATGCAATATTTAGACATCATCAACTACAAATCTGTTAACTGTCTGTATGTGACATATGAGACAATGAATCTGTTGTTTGGCTTGAGTCTTCATCATTTAGAGTTTTTGTTTTGGTGTTGTTCTCAGAACAGGTAGTATTCATATCAGGTTTGTGAGAGGATAGATTATCACTATCATCTAATTCGTCATCACTTATGATTGATCTTGTCTTTGTTTCATTTTTCTGTGAATGATTGTCACTATTCAAATCGTTTTCTTTGTTAGAAGGATTTTGAGTAGATACATTATGACTCATATCACCAGAGTCTTCATCACTTAAAACAATTTTTTTCGTAGATTTTCTTTGAGAATGTTGGACAGCAGTAACACATTCATCATCACTATCCAAAATATCTTTTGTATTTGGTTTTGACGAACTCTGAGATAACTTACTATCTGTATCATCTGTTAATATTCTTTTCTTTTTCTTTATTTGAACACGTTTTCTATTGTCATCAGAAACTTCAGAAATCAAACTATCCCTTGTACTGTCAGAGTCGTCACTTAAGATTCTTCTTTTCTTTGGATTAATTTGAGAATTTTTTGAATCACTATCAGCTCCATTCAAATGTTTTCCATTAACGTTTTTGGACGATCTATCACTGTCATCACTTGAAACTACCCTTTTCCTACCATTTTCATTTGAAATATTAGATCTTTCAGAAGATGAGCTACTACTTGTATCATCTGAGTCATCATCACTTATTATTTTCCTGTTATTTCTCGGGGAACTTTTCCCTGATTCAACATCACTATCTGAATGTTTTCCATTAACATTTTTGGACGATCTATCACTGTCATCACTTGAAACTGCCCTTTTCCTACCATTTTCATGTGAAATATTAGATTTTTCAGAAGATGAGCTACTACTTGTATCATCTGAGTCATCATCACTTATTATTTTCCTGTTATTTCTTGGAGATTTTTTCCCTGATTCAACATCACTATCATCACTTAACACTGCCCTTTTCTTACCACTTTCATGTGAACTATGAGATCTTTGAGAAGATGAGTTACTACTTGTATCATCTGAGTCTTCATCACTAATTATTTTCCTGTTATTTCTTGGGGAATCTTTCCCTGATTCACTATCGCTACTCAATTTGTTTATATTACCCTTACTCTTTTTCTTCTTTCTATTTCTTGGCAAATTATGCTTAGTTTTAGAAGATGTTGAATCATTTAATTCGTTTTCACTTTCACTTGAATCAAATTTCTTCTTTTGGGACTTTTGACTTTGTGAACTACTTGCTTTCTTTTTTGGTACCAAATGATCTTTCGAAGTGGAAGGCTTTGGATTAGAATCATTGTCACTGTCACTTACTCTGATCTTCTTTTTCGCAACACGTTTGTTCTTCTTTTCTATCAAAGATGTCTGTAAAACTGCACTATTATCACTCATGCTTGTGTCATGATCACTATTATGGTTTTCAGAATCAGAACTACTGGCAAGTGCATTTTTCTTGTGTGTTTTGCTTACATTCTGGGATATATTTTCTTCTCCCTCTTCACTATCACTAGCAACAGTGTTTTGTTTAATAGCATTAGAAACTCTTTCTTCAATAATTTTCTGCTTAACTTCATCTACTTTTGAAATGACTACTGATGTGCTTTCATCATCTTCATTTATCATATCTAACACGTTATCTAAACCCAACTCTTGTTCATGCTCTACATGTACTTCTGTAACTTCATTGGAATGGTTTTCACTTTGACTTTGGAAATTTGATACTTGACTTGACATACCCCCAATCCTGGACATCCTTTCTTTTCTAATAGCTTCAGCCCTGAGTCTATTCTGTCTTATAATTTCTAGTTGTTCCTCATTGGGTTCGGGTTCTTGAACAGATTGTGGCAAAAGTTGATCAAACTGATCTACATTTGGTTCTACAAAGCCCTTGGTATCAATTTCATCATCACTTGCTATTTTCCTGTCTTCCTCAAGAAAATCTTCTAATCCCATTCTGATTTTTCTTAAATACACCTGAAACAAATTTAATCGTAATGTCCATCAAGCATAACAATTTTAGATGGAAATATAACATACATTTACAATTTATTCCCATTTAGACAAGGCGAAAACAATTTGTTTAAAAAAAATTAATATTTTCAACTGGCCAATTTTTTTTAAGTTTTTTGGACCATTCTGAACAAAAAAAGTCTCTTGTAAACTTTGATTTAGTCACTTTCTGACTTTCATAATAATAATTTTTAACCGAGTTATTAAGCCTTCAAAATCGCCATTTTTCGTTTTTTTCAATTTTAAATTGCTTATAATAGGTCTGGATCCCACGTATGAAAAAAAAGTTGATTAATAGCAAGCTGAAAATTTGTTAATAGCTTAAGGGTGTCTAGTCGGATAAACTTTGATATATGGGAACACTGGAACAGGGGCAGTTTTAGTTGTGGAACAGGTTAAAAATTTGGAACGGTCACACCACGAAAACGGCACATTTATTTTGTCTGACAGAACAGACTTAAACTCTCCGAACAGAGATTAAACTCTCATGCAAAAATCAGACTGCTATTTATCACCTGTCATAATTCCTGTCATTTGACATATTCTACATGTTCCACTCATTAAAACGCCCATTTGGTGATAAATAGCAGTCTGATTTTTGCATGAGAGTTTAATCTCTGTTCGGAGAGGTTAAGTCTGTTCTGTCAGACAAAATAAATGTGCCGTTTTCGTGGTGTGACTGTTCCAAATTTTTAACCTGTTCCACAATTAAAACTGCCCCTGTTCCAGTGTTCCCATATATCAAAGTTTATCTGACTAGACACCCTTAAGCTACTAACAAATTTTCAGCTTGCTATTAATCAACTTTTTTTTCATACGCGGGATCCAGACCTATAACTTGAAAACGATCAACTTAAGAGCCAAATTACAACAGACCTTTTTTGTTCACAATGCTCCAAAAAAGCTACAAAAAATTGTCCGGGCCGAAAGTATTGATTTTTTGCAATTTGTTTAAAAACATTGTTTAAACGAATTGGGACCACTTTTCGCCTGGGCGACTTCTTGAACTTTATTCTGGGGTGTCTCACGAATGTGAATACGCAAAAAAATCTCATGAGAATATTTTTTTCAACGAAGCCGCCGCTTTCGCCTTATCTAATTAGTCATAAGATGCCTCTGCAGACTCACTACAATTCATAAGTTAGTTAATTAAAATCACATTTTTATATAGGTACATTTAAGAATACGAGAAAAAGTGGCCACAAATAGTTTTTTTATATCAAATAAAGCTATTTTTTTCTAATACGATGATATAAGGTTGCCTGTGAAAAAATGGCTGTCAATTAGGGTTGCCAGCTGTTAAAAACGTGAGGTATTTAAGATAAAGTGAAAGAAAGTTAGCACGCCACACTACTGGTTTGAAAATGGGTTAGTTTGGACGAGCACAGCGGCTGGCTAGCTGAGTAAGCGATAGCTGTCAGACAACACCGCTGGACTGAGAGATTTACTAAGCTTTCGCTATTAGTGCTGAACTACTATGCTGCTTTGTATTGACAGTCAGCCACTGTGGTCATCTGAACGGATCTAATGTTTAATGGCGAATGAGAGTTGTTAAAGCAGTCATCTTGTCACACCAGAGGCGTTGTGCTCTAGCTTTCTTTCACTTCATTTCTGATATCTCTAATTTGTGATAGCTGGCAACTCTAATTTGCAGCCATTTTTTCACAGGTAACCTTTCTCATCAGATTAGAAAAAAAAATTAGCGTGGTACATCCCAGCCAGTAATATTTTGGTCTTCTTTATTGATATATTTAGAATATTATTTGTATGTTCACAATTTACTGTTATTTTTTAGATCAAAGCAATAAACACATTTAGTAAAGATTTTTAAATTAAAAAAAGGAATGCTGCCTGCATATTTTAATGAATATGTTACATTGAGGGGTCAAGTTCATTCATATACCATGAGAAATATTGAAGATTTTGATATCCAAAAAACTAATAAACATAGCACAATGACATCCTTGTTTTACAAATGTATGAATGAATTTAACCGGTGTTACCTTAGCCATAAATTCCATCCATAAATTTTTTTTTTCATATTTTCACAAAAATTTGGTATAAATTTATCAAAAATGAATAAAACAGATAATATTGATAAGAAAAATGTTATATATGTTATATATGTTTGGAAAAAAAATTTAAACGGGCGATGTATTGACGGTGAGTAGATAATGCCACTCAAATTCAAAAATCCTTTATGGATGGTACGTTAGTCAACTTTTTTTCTCAGTTTTTTGTTAAATTCTCAAAGTAAATATAATAAAGCATAACATATAAAAAAATCGTGATGGAGGTATTTTCCAAAACAAGCAAAAAAAATTCTGAAACTTAGATGTATTGCGCGCTATTCGTTAATACGTCTCAAATTCAAAAATCCTTTATAGATGGTACGTTAGTCAACTTTTTTTCTCAGTTTTTTGTTAAATTCTCAAAGTAAATATAATAAAGCATAACATATAAAAAAAACGTGATAGAGGTATTTTCCAAAACAAGAGAAAAAAATTCTGAAACTTAGATGTATTGCGGGCTATCCGGTAATATGTCTCAAATTCAAAAATCCTGTATGAATGGATCGTTAGTCAACTTTTTTTCTCAGTTTTTTGTTAAATTCTCAAAGTAAATATTTATAATAAAGCATAACATATAAAAAAACGTGATGGAGGTATTTTCCAAAACAAGAGAAAAAAATTCTGAAACTTATATGTATTGGGGGCTATTCGGTAATACGTCTCTCATTCAAAAATCCTTTATGGATGGTACGTTAGTCAACTTTTTTTCTCAGTTTCTTGTTAAATTCTCAAAGTAAATATAATAAAGCATAACATATAAAAAAATCGTGATGGAGGTATTTTTCAAAACAAGCGAAAAAAATTCTGAAACTTAGATGTATTGCGTGGTATTCGTTAATACGTCTCAAATTCAAAAATCCTTTATGGATGGTACGTTAGTCAACTTTTTTTCTCAGTTTTTTGTTAAATTCTCAAAGTAAATATAATAAAGCATAACATATAAAAAAATCGTGATGGAGGTATTTTCCAAAACAAGCGAAAAAAATTCTGAATCTTAGATGTATTGCGCGCTATTCATTAATACGTCTCAAATTCAAAAATCCTTTATGGATGGTACGTTAGTCAACTTTTTTTCTCAGTTTTTTGTTAAATTCCCAAAGTAAATATAATAAAGCATAATATATATAAAAAAAAACGTGATGGAGGTATTTTCCAAAACAAGAGAGAAAAATTCTGAAACTTAGATGTATTGCGGGCTATTCGGTAATACGTCTCAAATTCAAAAATCCTTTATGGATGGATCGTTAGTCAACTTTTTTTCTCAGTTTTTTGTTAAATTCTCAAAGTAAATATAATAAAGCATAATATATAAAAAAATCGCGAAAAAAATTCTGAAACTTAGATGTATTGCGCGGTATTCGTTAATACGTCTCAAATTCAAAAATCCTTTATGGATGGTACGTTAGTCAACTTTTTTTCTCAGTGTTTTGTTAAATTCTCAAAGTAAATATAATAAATCATAACATATAAAATAAACGTGATGGAGGTATTTTCCAAAACAAGAGAAAAAAATTCTGAAACTTAGATGTATTGCTGGCTATTCGGTAATACGTCTCAAATTCAAAAATCCTTTATGGATGGTACGTTAGTCAACTTTTTTTCTCAGTTTTTTGTTAAATTCTCAAAGTAAATATAATAAAGCATAACATATAAAAAAAAACGTGATGGAGGTATTTTCCAAAACAAGAGAAAGAAATTCTGAAACTTAGATGTATTGCGCGGTATTCGTTAATACGTCTCAAATTCAAAAATCCTTTATGGATGGTACGTTAGTCAACTTTTTTTCTCAGTTTTTTGTTAAATTCTCAAAGTAAATGTAATAAATATACTTTGAGAATTTAACAAAAAACTGAGAAAAAAAGTTGACTAACGATCCATCCATAAAGGATTTTTGAATTTGAGACGTATTAACGAATAGCGCGCCATACATCTAAGTTTCAGAATTTTTTTCGCTTGTTTTGAAAAATACCTCCATCACGATTTTTTTACATGTTATGCTTTATTATATTTACTGTGAGAATTTAACAAAAAACTGAGAAAAAAAGTTGACTAACGTACCATCCATAAAGGATTTTTGAATTTGAGACGTATTAATGAATACCGCGCAATACATCTAAGTTTCAGAATTTTTTTCTCTTGTTTTGGAAAATACCTCCATCACGTTTTTTTTATATGTTATGCTTTATTATATTTACTTTGAGAATTTAACAAAAAGCTGAGAAAAAAAGTTGACTAACGTACCATCCATAAAGGATTTTTGAATTTGAGACGTATTAACGAATACCGCGCAATACATCTAAGTTTCAGAATTTTTTTCGCTTGTTTTGGAAAATACCTCCGTCACGATTTTTTTATATGTTATGCTTAATTATATTTACTTTGAGAATTTAACAAAAAACTGAGAAAAAAAGTTGACTAACGTACCATCCATAAAGGATTTTTGAATTTGAGTGGCATTATCTACTCACCGTCAATACATCGCCCGTTTAAATTTTTTTTCCAAACATATATAACATATATAACATTTTTCTTGTCAATATTATCTGTTTTATTCATTTTTGATAAATTTATACCAAATTTCTGTGAAAATATGAAAAAAAAATTTATGGATGAAATTTATGGCTAAGGTAACACTGGTATGAATTTAACCATCTTCCCCCCAGTGTTAAGAATGCACTGACAGTTCAAATTTTTAAAAAATTACTGAAGACATATATTTTACCTAGATAAAAAAAATAATTTTTAATAAATCTGTATGTGTTGTATAATATTGCATGTATTGTATATTGTATGTTACATTTAATTAAGCAAATTCATATTTAAATATTGTTAGTAGGATTTCTATTTCAATAAAGAATTTCAAATTTCAAGATTAAGGTTACTTCTGTGACTTTTTTGATTTTTTCAAATTTTTCTTTGTATTCTTGATTATTTTTATTGGAGTTCTATACACCCCACTACACTAACTGTGTAATATTTACCCACTATATAATCTTTAGACTTTCTACCCTCTCGGGTGTAGGTATACCCACTGCACTAACGCAGGGATAATTAGGTAACTTATGAACGTAGCAATTGTGCAGTGGGATCTTGTACTAAATGTTTCTTCTAAAAATGTTCACATTTTTGTTTTAAAAGTTAAATAAACATTTCTTGTTCTTTAAATATGAGTTTAGTACATAAAGCATAGGTTCTTATGACCAACTTTAGTTGTTTAAGGAAAAATGTACCATACACAGGGCAAGAAAGAGAATTTTGCACACTGTTATGACATGTGCTCATAAGAGTGATCAAAGCTAATTTCTTTAGTTTCCTTTACTATCATTTTATATTTCTCACGAGAATTTAAATATTTTACTAAAGGACAAACCTTGAAACAAATAAAATATAATAAATAAGATTCAAAATATGACAAGCTACAATAAAATTGACAGAAATATAGCAAATCACGTTCACAAGTGTATTAACCAATGAACTGTCAATACGGATGGAATGGCCCGGTCCCATTCAAACAGTGAAGCGAGATTGCCACCAACATACAAGAGAGAGGTCCTAGAGAGAGAGACAGAGAATGGGCAGGAAAATTTTACAGGCCGTGTAATTTGAGTTGCCTATATAAATGGACCCGATTGAATCAGTATTGACAGTTCGTTGAATGGACCTCATATTTTAACTTTAAGGCTAATTGGCAGTACATATTTCAAAATTTAAATACTTTTTTGTATTTACAGAGTAAATAGAGTACAGAGTTTATATAAATATATTAAATAAACATACTTGGTGTTTAAATACTTTTCAGAATTGTTATTTGTATTTATCAAAACAAACACTTTCCTAAAGTATTTGGGAGTTAAATAATTTTAAAACTATTTAAATACTAAATTAGTGACTGTTTTATATTAAGTGAAGAAGTCCTTGATTATGTTTTTATATTTAGAATTTTATAAGAATTACATGAGGTCCATTTCCTCGATTTGATAGTTGATATAGGCAACTCAAATTACACGACCTGTCAAATTTTCCTGCCCATTCTCTGTCTCTCTCTAGGACCTCTCTCTTGTATCGTGGCCGCATTAATTTTCTTCGTGCCTATTCCATCCGTATTGACAGTTCATTGGTATTAACCCGAGTATTAACCCAAAATAATTAATTTTTGTGTTTATCTCATCAACAAAATGCCTTAAACCTTATAAATATTTCAGTAGATGGAGCAAACAATATGTCACAATTAAAAATCAATGGTCCAGTACAAAGAGTATTACTTGAAGTTGTGACAAGAAGTTGCATTATTTTCCAGTGAAAAACGTAGTAAAAAAAGTATTAATTCAAAAAGTGACCATAATAACACCTATGTGTTTTAGCATTTCTTTCAGGAATACGTGTTGTAAATCAAATTTTTTGGAGAAAAACAGTTTTACTTATTTCAAATCAAAATGTCATTTTTTAGTTGTTATTTTTTTAACAAATATTTTTTTTAGCTTATTTTTTTTGTATGGCTGTTGTCATTGGCTATACTTTTGCTCCATACAGGTAATGTTTTCCACCATGTTGTGGACGGTTCTTTTTGGTTTTCTATGGTGAGTGTTGTTCCATATCAACTCATGAAGTGCTTTTGTACCTTGATTACCCTGAGGTATTGTATTTCTGTATCACGCAGACATGTACTGTATCTATGTAGGTACTGCAGATCCTAACCACTCCAGTTATGCAACTTTCGAGAGTCGTATCGCAAATAGGCGAAAGCGCTATGATGAAGGAACCATCGAATTTGATAGTAAACTTATAAAAACGGTACTTAATAGTGGAAAAATAATGGAATAATTGTTAAATGCAAAAACTTGTACTTACTTGAGTTGCTTTTTTGTTACCAAGCCATTCAAATCTTGCAATAGCATCATCAAAAGTAAATTTAGGATAAAACCTATGACACCAATACTCATAGGTTTTCATTAATATATTTAAATCATGTTCTTCATGTCCCTTTCCCTTATATTTTATGTCTTTGAAGTGTCCAGAAATGGCTGGCAAACCTTTAGAACTCCTTATAGTTTGTATATCAAATTTAGGCTGCGGATTTAATAGTTTTCTTTTGGGCTTAACTTCTTTTTTCTTGGCTTCATCATCATCTTTTTTACTTTCATTTTGCTGGTTATCTTCAACTTGATTCTCATCGTCATTCCTTTCTTCCTCTATGTTATTAACACTTTCTGATCCAGAGTGTTGTTCAGTTCGTTCCCCAACTTCATTTTCACCCAAAGATTCGTTATCAGAAGACATATTCAAGAGAGATTTTATAAAATAAAACTTGTATGGTGATACGGATTATGTATGGAGTGATCTGTTCCCGCGATTTTTAACTACTATTTTAGGTTATATTTATATGTCAAATTTGACTTACTGAAAATTATTAGTATCACTTTCGTTCCCTTTTTCTTCATTTTCATCATCGACAGCGTTAAAATTATAGTTAGATTGATTAATTCTTGTAAGAAAAGACTGCAAAAGACGCTTGTTTAATTTATCTGTTTGTGTAATTTCACGCACTTCCGTGGGCGGTGGTTGATTTTGAGTCTCTTGGCAAACAGGTTCATTTTCTGGTGTATGTGTTTCTGTATTTTCTTTTACGGGCATTTTATATTAATATTTATTTAATTGTATAAAAAATATTTTTATAAAAATATAACCACAAAATAGGGAGTAACTATGACAAATGACAATGCCAACATGGAATTTGACAATTTCGAATGAGAAAAAAAATAGGCATACTCGCCTATTCAGCCAGGTGATAAGAGTTGCCTATATTAAGGGTTTATTAATGCAAAAGAGGCTGCATTAATACGTCGGAAAAATGAAAGAATACCCATGAACGAACATATAAAACACGCTGTATTTTCCTGTCACCGTGTTCCAAAGAAAATTGTCCAGTGCAAGTACATGTAACAATAATTATTACATGTACCTACTTGCGCTGGCCAATTTTTTGTGTGACACGGTGACAGGAAAATACAGCTTGCTTTATATGTTCGTTCATGGGTACTCTTTCGTTTTTCCGACTGTTTGTAATATTTTATCTTATCTTTTGATGTTTTGCAGAATTGCGTGGATGTTAATTAAACACCGAAGTACTTCTAGTCAGTTTTATTTTAAAAGAAAACTCAATAATTCTACAAATAACTTAAACATCAAAATCAACATTTATTTTTCCTTGACACTTATTTTTGCTTACAGTTGACATCTGACACTTATATAACATTGTTTCCAACTACATCATACAATAACAAAAATCCCCTAGATTTGCCATTGCTTATTTTTACTGGGTATTCAACACCCCCCCTCAACGGTAAATCTCCTAGATCTAAATTAATTTTTTATTCTAAACCTAGCAACTCTCTAAATTTTTTAAACAGAGTTAAACCTAATGGTTTTGTACATATGTCAGCCTGTTGGTCACTTGTATTAAGATATTTTAATACAACAATATTTTCCTTAATTTTATCTCCTACAAAATGAAATCTAATATCAACATGTTTTAGTCTCTTATGAAATTCCGGATTTCTACTAACCCTTATAGCGCTTTGATTGTCTGCATGAATTAGAACCGCTACATAATCAGGTTTTATTTTTAAATCATACATTAAGTATCTTAGCCAACATGCTTCACTCACACATACACTTAGTGCAACATATTCAGCTTCAGTAGAGGACAAACTGACTGTAGACTGTTTCCGTGATGCCCATGACACCGTGCAATTAAAAACTTTGAATACATATCCTGATGTAGATTTTCTATCAGTACGGTCACCTGCCCAATCTGAATCTGAGTACCCTACTATCAAATTTTCCTGTTTATATTTATGTTTATAGTATATCAAACTCATAGTAACTGTGCTTTGAATATATCTCAATACTCTTTTTATTGCTACCCACAAATCGTTACTTGCACATGTTTGATACCTGCTTAATATACCTATAGCTATACACAAATCTGGTCTTGAGCATAACATTGCATACATCAAACATCCTATAGCAACTCTACATTTCTTTTCTATCTCTATGCTCTCAGATTTTTTTCGTTTGAGAAAATCGTGGTGAAAATTATTATCCATTGGTGTTGTTGATGGTTTGCAGCTTGACATGTCAAATTTCTTCAAAACATTTTTTAAGTAAACAGTTTGATTAATTTTTATTTTGCCTTCAGACAAATTTTGAGTTATGCACATACCCAAAAAATGTTTTATTTGACCTAAGTCCTTCATTTTGAAGTTTTTGTTTAAAATGTATTTTATTTTCTCAACTTCTTGATCATTTGTACCTGCCAACAGCAAATCATCAACATACAGCAAAATGTATATCCTACCTTTTTCATTTACTTTAATATAAAGACAATATTCATATTCAGATCTTGAAAAACTCAAATTTTGCATCAAATTATGAAATTTGTCATTCCAATTTTTAGGTGAACTTTTCAAACCATATAAGGATTTTCTTAATTTGCAAATAGTGCCCTCTTTTTCTTTAAATCCCTTTGGGAGTGAAATAAAAACATTTTCTTTAATATCCCCATTTAGAAATGCACTACAAACATCTACTTGATGAATTTTCATATCAAAAGTATTACACATGGCTAAGAAAATCCTTATTGATGGTAATTTTGCTACTGGACTATAAATATCATTAAAAAACATACCAATTTGTTGAAAACCTCTAGCTACCACACGAGCTTTATATTTCACTACTTTACCATTTTCATTTTTCTTTTTCTTGAACACCCACTTGCACTCAATGACTTTTTGACCATCACTACTTTGCACAAACTCCCATGTTTCATTTTCTAGCAACGCATTTATTTCTGATTGCATAGCTTTCTTCCAATTTTTACACTCACTACTGGCCACTGCATCATCATACGTCTGGGGTTCTTCATCATCACTAAAAGTCAACAAACTCATTTCGTCATCATCCAGAACATAATCATCATATCTTGAGGGTCTTTTTATATGTCTTCTCAGGTCATATCCATGCTCCTGCTCTATTTCATTCACATCTTCAACACTGCTATCAGTTTCGAGGTCACTCTCACTGCTTTCTTCTCTATTATTTTGAGGTTCTTCTGCTTCACTGTCATCTTCTTCTGACTTTATCTCCTCACATATCATCTGTATGTTTTTATTCATGTCTGTCTCCCCATTTTTTATTTCTATGGTTTTCTCGGGCAAAAATATGACATCTCGATGAATTTCAACTTTATTTTTGTCTGGGACAAATATTTTGTAACCTTTTACATCCTCACTGTAGCCAATAAAGAAACCAAACATATTTTTTGCATCCCATTTTAATCTCTTCTCTTTTGGGACATGCACTGATACTCTAGAACCAAAACTCTTGAGTGTAGAAATATTATTGACTTTCTTTTTGTACCATAATTCATAAGGTGTCACATTTTTTATGCTACTAGGGCCTGTTCGGTTTAAAACATACACTGCTGTATGTATGGCCTCTGCCCACAAGTTTTTATTCAACTTTTGCCCTTGTATCATAGTTCGGGCTGATTCAACTAGGGTTCTATTTTCCCTCTCAGCCCTACCGTTCTGCTGAGGCGTATACACTACTGATCTCTGATGTTTTATGCCTTGATAGTCAAGCATCTCCTTTATTTCTTGGTTCATAAACTCTAAACCGTTATCTGATCGTAAATTTTTCATCTTGCAGCCTGTCTCTCTCTCGGCTAATGATATAAAATTTTTAAGGTGTTTCTTAACTTCTGATTTATTTTTCATGAAATACGCGTACCTATAATTTGTATAGTCATCCTTTAACAACAGGAAATACCTATTTCCCCCTAAAGACTCTTCTTCCATAGGGCCACATACGTCTGTATGCACTAATTGTAATGGCTCACTTGCTCTTGATTCACTTAACTTGAATGGTATTCTGTGTTGTTTACCTGTTAAACACTGTTCACACACGAATTTTTCGTCTATAAAATCAATGTTATTTTGCCTTAAAAAGTTTCTCACATATGTAGTATTTTGATGTGCTAGTCTGCAGTGCCAAACTCTCAAACTTTCTGTTGTTTTTGCAGAATTACACTCTGATAAAAATACATCTACTAAACAGCTGTTTTCTTGAACTTGACCGTCAGACAAGTTTTCGTTAGGGGTGCGTTCCGAAATTAAAATATTTGCAAAGGTTTCAGTGTTTTGTTCTTGTGAGAATAACATTTTGTATAATTTGTTATCCCGTGTTGCCAATGCTCTTATTTCTCCTTTGTCATTATAAAATTCACATTTTTCATTGTTTGAAAACATCTTATAACCTTTATCTAAGGCACATCCAGCTGAGAATAAATTAAATTGTAAATCTGGCACAAATAATACATCTGACAGGGTTGACTTTATAAATTTCTTACCATTAAATGCCCATAGAGTTATTTTTCCAATACCTTTAACTGGTAATTTTTCTCCATTTCCGACTTTTACTTGTTTTTTATAGCTTATCTCTATCAATTCTTCAAACAGATCTTGATTCCAGCACATATGTTCGCTAGCTCCTGTGTCCAAGCACCATTCATTTTTATTTTTCTTACTCCCAGTATATACCATGAATGCATTACTGTCAATTTTATTTTCTTCTCTGCTTGTCTGTTGTTTTTCATTTTTATTTTTATTAAACCAACACTCTTGTAAGTTGTGTCCTCGTCTTTTACATTGACTGCATACTTTTATGTCTTTCTGGCTATTATTATCTCTCTCTTTCTTCTTGAAAAAGCAATTTTTCGCAATATGGCCACCTCTGCCACAAAAATGGCACTTTAATCTGGTTTTCTTTTGCCCTTTAAATTCTCTGCTTGTATCACTTTTCATCGCCAATGCTGTGCTGCCCTGTGCTGACTTACTTCTTTCTTCTTCGATAAGTAGTCTTGATGTAAGTTCATCTAGGGTTTGTTTATCAGATGGTACGGATTCCCATGCGGATCGAAAATGCTTATATTCCTCTGGCAATGCCATAAGTATTTTTGTCATGATCATTTTATCGGACAGCTCTTCACCAGCTTGCTTTAGCTTATTTTTTATCTCTTCAAGCTGTGATATGAATGAGGCAACATTTTTACCTGATGAAAACTCAGAGAAAAAACTTTTGTTGCATTAAATGAATGCTCACCTCTGACTCTTTGTCGTAGACAGACTTCAACTTTGTCCACATATCTTTCGAGGTCTCACAGGATAAAATGTGTGTCATAGGGCCTTGCTCTATTCTGGTTACTATAAATTCTTGTGCTTTTGAATCACTAGCATCCCATTTCTTTTGGTCATCTCCAGTAGTGCTCGGTCTCACAGACTTTCCTATTACTATGTCATAATAACCACGGCTTTTTAGCACTACCCTTGTTTGAAATTTCCAGGCTACCCAGTTGTCACCACCACTAAGTTTCAACGCAGCCGATGAATTTTCCATTTTTCGGATTTATGTTTTTCTTTTTTTTATGTATATATACTCGAGCTTCTTTTTCACCTTTTTTTCAGCTTTTCTTTTTTTTATTTTCGTTGGCCGCGGCAAACTACCGACACAGGCTCTTCAACACTGACTTTTTTACTGGCGAAATACTCACGAAACAAGTGATCTGGGCCATAACCTGATGTTTTGCAGAATTGCGTGGATGTTAATTAAACACCGAAGTACTTCTAGTCAGTTTTATTTTAAAAGAAAACTCAATAATTCTACAAATAACTTAAACATCAAAATCAACATTTATTTTTCCTTGACACTTATTTTTGCTTACAGTTGACATCTGACACTTATATAACATTGTTTCCAACTACATCATACAATAACAAAAATCCCCTAGATTTGCCGTTGCTTATTTTTACTGGGTATTCAACATCTTTGTTTAAAATAAATTGTAAAGAATTTAGAGTGGGTGTTCGTTATTACAAATTTGGAGAACCGAAGAACCAGAGAATGAGAATGGATGCAAGGCTTAACTGTACAGATTCCTAAGAAGGGCGACACATCCAAATGTGTGAGAATTGGAGACCGATCACCTTGCTATCCACAAGCAAAATAAAGGCACGAATCATGCTTGAAAGAATGAAGAAGGAATTGTATAAAGTTATAAGAGAAAACCTTCCGGGCGCGATTCTGAGACTTCCGAGAAAGCCTTTGATCGTGTAGATCGCAAAGCCATATGAAAATTACTAGATAAATAAAGAATACCTCCCAAGTACCTATATAAGAATTATAAAACTGTTCTATGAAGAGTCCACAGCACGCATAGTCCACGAAGTTAACGGAACAAATAGATATTGGTACAGGAGTAAGGCAAGGCTGTGTGCTCTCTCCGACCTTATTCCTGATAGTAATCGACTGGATGATGTCCAAGGCTACTAGTAATAAGACTGGAATAAGATGGAATGTTTTTAACCAACTTGAGGACTTGGAATTTGCAGATGAAATATGTTTAAAAAAAAAGAGACAACACATGCAACGCAAAACTGAAAAAGTAGCAGAGGCAGGGAAGAAGGTCGGACTTAATTATAAACGTCAGAAAAACTAAGATAATGAAAATCAATACACCAAGAGAAGTAGGAATATCATTGGGAGGCACGGAATTATAAACAACAAAGGAGGGACGGAGGAGGATGTAAAACGGAGAATAGGAATAACTCAAAACGTATTCCATATATGTTAAGGAAAACGTGGCTTCACGTCAGATGACGAGTAAAACTAACATACGATTATTCAATATCAATGTGAAGACTGTGCTCCTATAAGGAGCAGAAACTTAAAAAGTGTCAAGAAAATGTATCGGAGCGATGCCGGTGTTCATAAATAAATGCCTAAGGAAGATTCTTAATATATACTGGCCTAGACATATCAAACCAAAAGCTGTGGACAAGAACTAACCAGGAACCTATATCTAAGACAATATGCAAAAGGAAATGGAGTTGGATGGGGCACACACTAAGGAGACCTGACACAGACATAGCGAGGCAAGACCTAAAATACATACCACATGGAAAGAGAAGACCAGGTAGACACGTAGAAACGTGAAAGGAAGTGTCGAGAAAGATATTTGTTTTCTCCTGGAAGCCGTCCGTGAATGCACCCCGGTCGCACTGCAGCTTTTCAGCTTATTGTGCTTGAGAAAGGAATTAATGCTATTGGGAAAAAACCTGATAATAAATATCATAAACCTGATCAAAAATAAAGATCAGTGCAAAGGATAGGACAGAATAGAGACAGACATTTGACGCCCTATGCTACGTATGGAGTGAAGAGGAATAACTAAGTAAATCAGTTATTACATAATATATGTTTTCTTAACAGAATTAGATGAGTCTAGCGTCTCTGTCGCTCCTAGAGCCAAGTCCGTGAGAACTCACTATTCCGAATGCCCCATCTGATCCCAATTTTGCATTCCAGTTGCCCATTATTTTTTTGTCATCACTTTTCATGTGTCGTTTAGCTTGTTCGATGCCGAGGTAAAATTCTTGGTATCCCCAGTTAGTGCATATTTCTGTATCATGTCTATATTAAATGGCTGCCTGTTCAGTCTGAGCAGTGAGGCACGGTTATTAGACTTTATTAATGTCTAAGAACCGTGAGCAGTGAGCAGCAAAAAATCATCACTGATTGGTAGAAAACTCATAATGGACTTTGTAACTATCGCAGTGACTAGAATTCCAATACAATTTAAAGACGGGTTGACATTACTAGTGAATAACGAACGTGACTCACGCTTAAGTATTTTACCCGTGCCATTGTTAGATATTTTATAATCTATTTTCAAACTCGAGCAGTACATTTGTATCTATGCGTTGCTTTAATAGATATTTTAATTTTTCTACTGGGGACGCTTAGGTTCCCCTGACTATTAAAAGTCTACCGGGCACACGGAACCAAATTCTGATTCTGTATTGGCATTGTGATTTAGTTATAAAATAGTATGTACTATGGTTTCCCATTTGCATTTTGCCACTATGCTGTTGACCGTCCTGGGCAAAAGAACGCTCAGGTTTGGTTTAGTGGCAATAACTAACAAGTAAAATTGGACTTCGTAAGTCCTAGGTTTTCACCCAAAGTAATCGAAAGTAGAATTGGAAGTCGATATTTGAATTATTCGTGTAACTTTGCGTGGATTACCTAATATACAAATTTACTAATTTTGAGTCATTTTTACTAAACTGTTTACACAGAAATAACTTTAAAGATTCAAACCTTTCAATACGTTTCGATTTATGTGTTACATATACTATTTCTGAGTCTATTGGGACCGTGCAAGTTCGGCAAAACGACACCTGGTTTCTACGCTCTGCAACTTTATTCGCACTTTTAATGATATTGGCCAATTATATTAGTCCTGGTTACTGGATAATTGTCAAGGCCATAGTCCAAAAAAATAATAAGAAGAAAAAATAAGATTCAGGTTATGTTATTAAAACGTAAACAATTGTATGTAGTAAATAAAATTAGTTATTAAAATGCAGTACTGCAAGCAAAATACAATTAATTTAATTTACCTTTATATAATAATTGCATAAAATATCAATATTGTAGAGCAACATATAATTTTTCTTCTTCAATGGCAGTAGGTATGAAATGTACGTTAATTTGACAATTTCAATGGACAATATGAATTATTTAAGAAAGTTGCAATATTTCTCCGCTATTCGCGCACGATATTTTCTCGTATCCCTTCCAAGTATGTACTTGCACACCGCGAATAATGGCATTTCCGGTTATAACTTTTTAAGCGGAAATTACGTAAAAACCAAAATTTTACATTTGTTCTCATCTTGCTAAGCCACGTTGAATAATATATCACTTATTCTCTTTCGGTGACTTTAAAATAGTAAATACTTACGGTTGCAACTCTAAAACCGGAACTCCGACGTCAAATTTCTCATCTTTAATAATACCATCCTTAGGTTAAAAGCTTTCATTCGACACCGCATTTGTCATTCTATCTGTATTAATAAGGGAGGAGTTGTATTCGCGGATAGACAGACAGACGGACAGACAGCCTAGGTAAAATTGTTCATCTTTAGTACCATGCTTGAACTATAAGCTATCATTTGGCACCTCATTTGTCATTATACCTGGTATAATGACGGAGGATTTATACTCGCGGTCGGAGGGATCGACGGACAGACAGCTTAGGTCAAATTTTTCACCTTTAGTATCATCCTTGGATTATAAGCTTTCATTTGACACCTCATTTGTCATTCTACCTCGTATATTGACGGGAGCTATATTCGCGGTCGGACGGACCGACGGTCAGACAGCGTAAGTCAAATTTCTCACCTTTAGTACCATCCTTGGATTATAAGCTTTCATTTGACACCTCATTTGTCATTCTACCTGGTATAGTAGAGGAGTTATATTCGCGGTCGGACGGATCGACGGACAGACAGCCTAAGTCAAATTTCTCACCTTTAATACCATCCTTGGATTACAAGCTTTCATTTGACATCTCATTTGTCATTCTACCTGGTATAATGACAGAGGAGCTATATTCGCGGTCAGACGGACCGACGGACAGACAGCCTAAGTCAAATTTCTCACCTTTAGTACCATCTTTGGCTTATAAGCTTTCATTTGACACCTCATTTGTTATTCTACCTGGTATAATGACGGATGAGTTATATTCGCGGTCGGACGGACCGACGGACTGACAGCCTAAGTCAAATTTCTCACCTTTAGTACCATTCTTGGATTATAAGCTTCTATTTGACACCTCATTTGTCATTCTACCTGGCATAATGACGGAGGACCTATATTCGCGGTCGGTCGGACCGACGGACAGACAGCCTAAGTCAAATTTCTCACCTTTAGTACCATCCTTGGATTATAAGCTTTCATTTGACACCTCATTTGTCATTCTACCTGGTATAATGACGGAGGAGTTATATTTGCGGTCGGACAGACCGAAGGACAGAAAGCCTAAGTCAAATTTCTCACCTTTAGTACCATCCTTGGCTTATACGCTTTCATTTGACACCTCATTTGTCATTCTACCTGGTATAATGACGGAGGAGCTATATTCGCGGTCGGACGGACCGACGGACAGACAGCCAAAATCAAATTTCTCATCTTTAGTACCATCCTTGGATTATACGCTTTCATTTGACACCTCATTTGTCATTCTACCTGGTATAATGACGGAGGAGTTATATTCGCGGTCGGACAGACCGACGGACAGATAGTTTAGGTCAAATTTCTCACCTTTGGTACCATCCTTGGATTATAAGCTTTCATTTGACACCTCACTTGTCATTCTACCTAGTATAATGACGGAGGAGTTGTGGTTACAGTCAGACGGACAGACGGACGTGGATAATCCAAAGTTTTCACATTTTTTCAAAATTGGGTGAAAACAATAACATCTTAGAATTATTACTTAAAGATCAATTATTACTTTTCAGATCCCAAGCAACTCGCTGATTTCAGTGTTTTGTTTCTTCTTCTTGTAGTTTGATGACCGTTTTCGATCGTTGGATATCATGTTGGCTACCATATTCGATATCGCAACTTTATTGACAGTAGCTCTGAATCTGAATAACGATGTAGCCGATTTTCTTTTTCTATGAGGATCATGTTTACCTCGCATCTTTCCCCGAATGAATCAATGGGAATTTTGACCCCAATGCATGTTTTTATTTAATAAATTCAGAAATATTCTCAATTTTAAACTCATTATTTTTTTATTTCACTTTAATATCATTCTAGATACCCTCACATTTTGTAATAAAAAAAATTCCCTATACTTTACGAAAAAATTTTATTTTCTGAATTTGGGGTCAAAGAAAAACTCCCTTGGCCTTGGCCCAGGGCCGGCGATAACGGGCCTGCAAGGGATGCACTGCAGGCGGGCGCCCCTGTTTGGGGGGCGCCAAAATGAGCTTGTTTCTGCTGATGTTATGTAAAATACTAAGATAAAAAAATTCATTTTTTAAATGTGGTTTAAATTCGTCATACCTAATACCCTAATTTGTGTTTGTTAATTTTGCATATCACACGACATGTAAAATATACAAAAATATGCAATGCGGCAAAGAATTCTTTCCATGTAGTAATATAATTTATTGGTCAAAGATATTATATCTCAACCAAACAACCTTGCTCTTAATGGGAATGCTTTGTTTATTTTCTCCAAATTTCTTGCAAGTTGTAATTTTGTCAGCAGTTATGAGAGGAAGTGAATCATTTCTAGTAAAATAAACAAGATTGTGATACTGCTTTCTTGCGGCTTGTCTAATTTAAGTACATATTATGTATTTTACCTCTTAATTTAAGTATCGAGTTAAGGATTAATTCCATAAAAACATATGTATTTAAAATAAACATTTTAGTATTATTTCATGTGATTATAATACAGAATAGTTTTTCAGTTGTATTACTCTTCATCTGCAATCTGCAGTTAAAGAATCCAGTGTTGTATTCAATTAATATAAAATTATATTTGTTAAATACTCAGTAATATTATTAAATTACACTTTCACATTATTATAGAAGCATAATCTTGAGGTTTTAAAGTTATTATTTTTATGTAGGTAAATAAAAATGCATTCAAAAAAAATTAGCAGAAAAGCCGAAAAAGAAGAAATGACAAAAAACAATCTTAGTTCTTTTAGCTAATTTCTTAAAAGAGTTAAAGTGAAGTTGTTTTGTCAGATGATGGGTTCAATAAATCTGTACCGAACTTTATTTACCGGGGACATTTGCGAATAGCGGGACACCGACTTAGTCGGTGCCCGGAACACACATTTTTAGGACACAATCCAAAATCAAGCATTAATAGAGAGAAAAGCTCTTCTAGCTACCCCTGAAATCAGGTGGTTTAACCATATAAAGTAAACCGAGGTAAACAAGGGCATCTTAGCAAGGGCATGCGAGGGCATCCAACGTAACGTTTAGTACAAAGCCTCCTCATTCGTTATATACTGCGACGGGGGGAAGGGGGATAGTGGTATAGCTTGGGGGTCAGATAGGTTACAACTCTAGGTTACGCAGTGTGACCGGTTTGATTTTCGTACATGTGGGTCTCACTGTTCCATTAGAACCCACATACCCACATAATGTCCCCGAGGCTGGGGTTGTATGAGTATCTGTGTGTATGTGGGGGGGGGCGCCTTTGCTAGTTTTGTAGGCGGGCACCTTATACCCTAGCGCCGGCACTGCCTTGGCCTTCCATGTTTTAATTTTATATTAAGTAAATACCGTCTATGGTGGTACTCCACCCTCAGGAACATCCTAGGTTAGTTGGGGTAGTTACCCCCTATAATAGGGGTTGATGACGTAAACACTTTTACTGAATACTAATTTATTTACCAACTCTAAATACCACAGTAACTAGTTGGTGCGTTCGAAATCTAGCTGTCTAATTATGTATCTGAATCACGAATGATAATTGATAAACTAATGGAAATATAATGATCCACAATGCTTTGCTGTAACTATAAATAAACTCAGAAATGTTGATGTTTTTAATGCTGACTTCAGCTTGACCGTGAATTAAGAATAATATTGAACCGCTGACGAAGCGTTATTGAAAACTGGTGCACTTGTGTTAAGTAATCGGTGTCACCTCAATTATTTAAAAACAAACGTGATGTTTGTTTTGTAGGACATTTAAAAATTAAACGAATATGTCTTGCTCTTATTTTGGATGATGATAATCCTGTACACGTCTAGTATGTGGAATTGTATGTAAGAAACATTCCAGTATTGAAAAAAATTGTTTGTTAAACCTGTGGCGACGTAAATTAGTATATTTTAAAATTTCTTTATTTCTAAGTTCAGAACGATGATTCCTGTTTTTGCTCAGTTGTAATTAAAAATATGTTTTACTAATATTTATTTATCATTTATTGATACAATAGTAACATTAAAATTACGAATACATTATTTTATTTCTTAAAACAACTTAATTTTTTTTCAATTGTCATTTTTACCTGGGGTCACTTTTGACTCCCGTTGGTCATCCGTGTAACAAAAAAAGGTTGGTCATCGGAAGGTTAAGTTCAGAACTCCAAAATTTTTTTTAGTATCGCATGGTATCGCGTCCAAGATTTTTCCAAAAATACTAAAAAGAAAAGTGAAAGTACTGTGGTTCCACGGTAGAAGAATTATTTTACGCAGCAGCCGATAGAGAACGGTTTCAGGAACTTGTAAACATGATGACGGCCAACGTCTGAATAGGGACACGACACCTAAAGAAGAAGAAGAACTGAAAAGAAATATAATGTATGTGGTATTTTTGAAATGGTAGTTGGACGATCTTTAAAATTAGGCATCACTCAAGCCCCCTTTTCATTAAAGATTTTGAGCTTGTGTATACCCCCGCAAGAGGGTTGTTGTAATTTAGTTGAAAACTTGTCAACAAAATGTCTCCATATGCAAATAAATTTGACGTGTTTTTACATATTTTTAGATTTTCTATAAGAACCAAATTAGAGAGGGTGGTACCTTTTAAAATTGACACACTGTATGTATGACATATTAGTTGTGAGTGCTATATCAGTAATTACTCAATTGATTAGTGGTTATTTTCTAAAAAGAATATAATTGACGATCCTGTATATTCTCATCACAAGGAAACAACTTGTCAGAGGACCGCTGATTGATCAATTTATTAATTGCATTTGTTGGGAAAACTTTTATTCTTTTAGATTTTCCAGTACTAAAAATATACAAGCAAAATCAACGATGACGTAAATCACTGCCAATAATGCAGTATAAAATTTGTTTAGACAAGACCCTGTGGCGGGTAATGCATCAAACGGGGAACGTAAGGACAACAATGAAATATTGATTCAGAAGCTCTAAACACATCGTGGGATGATGGCGAAAAGTTATGGAAAATGATTTCAACGATAATGGATAGATATATATATTTGAAGCGACGCGACGGTATCCCTATTCCACGAACATACGCCTGTTTTGGATTACTTCGACAACATTTTACTGTGCAAAATAAGAAGAATGAAAGTAAATTGCAAATTACATTGTTGTTTATTGGAATAATTATTAGCGCCATTTACTTTCGTACTTCTTATGTTGCACAGTAAAATATTCGTTGTCGAAGTAATCCAAAACAGGCGTATGTTCGTGGAATGGCCCATATATTATGAAGTGAAAGGGAATTTTTTCGATATACCTACCTCAGCCATTTGGCTTGCGGAACCATATCTGAAAAGTTTTCCGGGAGTTTTGTAATTTGGTAATTAAACTAATCACAAAAAGGATCGAATAATTTTTAAAACAGAAAAAAGTTTAAAAGTAATTATTTTTAATTTTTGGCTAAATGTTATAATACTCGTCTATGGTCTCCTTTAGGGGTCTACAAACACAAAATATTTCAAGTTGAAGCGTGTTTTTGCCAAAAACAGTTAAACAAAACGTTGATAAGAGAGAATATTTATTTTGGACATTATTTGTCTCCGAGAATTTGATTTGTGCAATATGTCTGCTTGATTTTTCGAATGAGGAGAATTGAACGCCAGAACAAGCAGCCCAAATCGTAGCTTTATTTGAAGGTGGACCACCAATCCACCAATCCAGCGTTTCAAGAGCTTCCAGAAAGTAAAGCTAGGACAAATAATCCCCAGACAAATAATCCCGGACAAAAAATCCCCACAAATTATCCCTGGACAAAAAATCCCCGGACAAAAATTCCCTGGACAAATAATCCCCGGACAAAAAATCCCCACAAAAAATCCCGGACAATTAATCCCCACAAATTTTTTTGGACAAAATATCCCCATAAAAATCCCGGACAAAAAATCCCCAAGAAATATTTTCTGTCGAATAGTTCCCTAAAAGTTTTCCTGGAATTTTAATAAATTTCGAATTCCAATTCCATGCTGAAAACTTTAAGGGCCGGTTGTTCGAACGCTAATCAACAATGATCATTATCAAATAATTAATTACTGTCAATGTCAATTGTTAAAATATTATTAATTACAATTCTGAGACTATAATCAATTAAGATAACAATAATTATTAACATAATTAATAATAAATCTCATAATTGTAATTAATTATGTTTTCAGCGACCCAAACAAAGTTGACATTGACAGTTTTGGTGACAGTAATTAAATATTTAATAATGATCATTGTTGATTAGCGTTCGAACAACCGGCCCTAAATTATACATGACAAAAAGTGTGAGTTTTTTCAAAAATCGTGGAAAATATGGGGAATGAGCTAAGGCCCGGTTTTCATGACAGGCGTTTAACGCTCATTTTGAAAACACGCGATTACGACTACATACATTTTACTTGAGACCGTTCACATACCAACGCGCGTCTTAATGACCTAAAACGCGCGTTAGCATGTGAACGGTCTTCAGTAAAATGTATGTAGTTGTAATCGCGCGTTATCAAAACGCGCGTTAAGCGCCTGTCATGAAAACGGGGCCTCAGCTCATTCCCCATATCTTCCACGATTTTTGAAAAAACTCACACCCTATTCTCATGTAAAATTTGAAGTTTCAGCATGGAATTGGAATTTGAAATTTGTTAAAATTTCGAGAAAACTTTTAGAGAACTATTCGGCAGCAAATATTTCTTGGGGATTTTTGTCCGGGATTTTTTGTGGGGGTATTTTGTCCAAAAAATTTGTGGGAATATTTTGTCCGGGATTTTTTGTGGGGATTTTTTGTATAGGGATTATTTGTCCAGGGATAATTTGTGGGGATTCTTTGTCCAGGATTATTTGTCCGGGGATTATTTGTCCGAACCCCCAGAAAGTGTAGAGAAACTGGAAGGTATACAACAAGATCATTTCCAGGAATCCCAGGTGCACGAATCCCGGAGGTGACCGTTATTTACGTCTGCAAACTTTGCATACACTTCATGTTACAGCTAGACAACTGCAAAATTATTTTTTCATTGTCCGCAGTGTTCCAATAAGTGTCAATTTGATTAGAAATAAATTAAGAGAATTTGGAATCAGAGCCAGAATGTCTGCTATTGCTCAATTGTTAATGAGGGCACAGGGCACACCGTAAGGTTCGCACGAGAACATACCGATTAGGATATTGACTATTAGCGCTAGTACTGTTTTTACTGATGAGTCGTGAACAGCCGTAGCGCAGCGGCATGATAACTGGCCTCATAAGCAAGAGCGCCCGGGTTTGAATACCGACACAGACGATCCATTTTCATTTCTAAAAATGATACGAGCTGTTCACAGTGCCTCAGAGAGTACGTTAAGCCGTCGGTCCCCCTGGGCTAGTGTGTACATCGACACTAGTTATAGGGGAGTGCAATTAGAACGAAAATATGCATTGTTTCGGAAAAATTCAAACAAGCTTATATTTTTCTAAAATTTTTTTTGTTAGTTTATATACATGTTAAAGTAAAAAGTTCTACTCACAGATTTTGCCGATAATTGCTTATTAATTGTTTAAACAATAACAATTGTATTGTATAAATAATTTTTAAAATATCGTTGAATTCATCATTTTATTTTGATCAAATATGTTTCTATTTTGTTTTTGATTATGCTGAATCCGAATATGGCATTGCAATTTGAAAATTCTTATACAGAAGCTGTTATACAGTATGTCTGCGTAGCTAGGAACCACACGGGAAACTTTTTTATTATCAATTGTACGAAAAAAAGGTATTCTTCATAAAATGCTCTGAATAGTCAAAAATCTAAAACTCAACCATCATATATAAAATTTTATTAATTTTATACGACTTATGTCAAAAATATGAATTTCGTTCAAGAGTAAAAACCTTTATATTCCAGAATATCAAAAAATGCTATTATGAAAAGTTGTTTAAAATTAAAAACTATGTTTTATTATACAATTACATCATTCTTATCGAAATTTTGTTTTAAATTTTTTCTGAAATTACGAATACTCATCCTTATTTTATTACAATTATGATAACTATTTTAGTATCAATTTTACGAAAAAAAAAAAAAAAAAATTATTCTCCTTAAAATGCTCTACCTGGTCTAAAATCTAAGATACAACCATCAGATATCAAACTTTTTCAATTTTATACGAGGTATGTAAAAAATATGAATTTTTCTTACGAGTTAAGTGCCTTTATTATTCACAATATTTCAATTAGAAGGATGTAATTAAACACTAAAACATATTTTTTAATTCTCAACAACTTTTCCCAATAAAAATTTTCGATATTGTGAAATATAAAAGTACTTTACTCTTGAGTGAAATTCATATTTTTTGACATACCTCGTATAAAATTAATAAAATTTTATATTTAATGGTTGCATCTTAGATTATATACGATACAGAGTATTTTATAAAGAATAACTTTTTTTCGTAAAACTGATAAAAAAATAGTTATCAATAGGTTCGTAGTTACGCAGACATACTGTATAAGAGTTAAAGAAAAATTTTTTGTTGCACATTTATTATTGTTAAAGCTTATTATTAAATGTAGTTTAGGTAATAAACATTTTTTAGCTGGTAATTTTCGGTTTTTGTATTACATTCTTGTTATCTTTCTTAATTTTCTCAAATAGAAATAGTTTTCATTTCTAAAGTAAAATAATTTAGTGGATTTTAAAGACTATATCCTAAGCTTTAAAAAGGCACTTATAAAACTGTAATAAATCTGTTCAAACCTGAGTAATACCGTCTTAAATTGGTGGTAATTCTGTAAAACTACGAAGTTTTCAAAAATTACATTTTTTGAGGCGTCAAAAATTAAATTTTTGAGATTTTTAAAGTAATACTTCTTTACGCGCGATATGAGGGTGAATTTTTATATGTTAAAACCTACGATCCCGGCGCATGCGCATTATAACTTTGTTCTGATTGGATGTTCAAATGACATGTCAAAAATTATCCAATATGGCAGCTGTGGTTTCGACGGTTGACGGTTTGGTTATGTATGGTTGTTGCGTTTTAAAATTTGTGGGAAGAGAAACAACAAAAGTTAGTTAATAGTTATACTGCTTTTTTAAATACTTTTCATATTATATTTTTGAAGTTATACTTCAAAATGTTTTAATTTATGTATGTATCAGTCCAGAAAAGGCGTGGAAAGAATATATTAGTGTTTTTAAATATATTTTTCTACAAACGTGTTATAAATGCAATTTTTAGGACTCCATAGGAGCGTTAAAAATGCTACTTTAAGGCACTAGTGCTTTAAAATTTTTAAGGCACTGCAGTTAAAAGTGAATTGTCAAATTGTGAAACGTCAAAATATTTATATTTCATTTATTAACATTAATAATAATAATACAACTTGCGCAATTTGAAAAAGGTGGTTTAAAAGGTTTTTTATTATAATTTTGTGTCTTTGAATTTGTCTTCCTTGGGCGTAAAATAATAAAACATCTGTTTTTATATTTCACTTGTCACGGTGATGTATAATTATGTATATCTGAAAGGTAAGTAGCATGCGGCTTGATGGCCTTGTTGGTAGAGCATTGGACCAGAGATCAAAAAATCGTGAGATTGCGGGTTCAAATCCCGGACGATTCATATTTTTTCTTTTTTTTTAATATTTGGCATTGTTAAGTTTTGGTTCATTTTTGGTAATTATTGTTAATTTTTTGTATTGTAACTGTTAAGTAGGTATATTTATTTCGTTGGAATTATATTATAATAGAAGTATAACTTCTTACGTGCGTACAAAGTACACACACATTCTTTTTTTTTTTTTTGAATAAAGCATCGTTTTGTAAGATATTTTAAAGGTAAGTCGTGCAAAATTGAGAGTTTTATAAGAAAAATTGTAATAGTTACACATTTTTAAATCATTTTTAAACACAATTCATGGAAGTCTCATTTTACGCCCACACCGTATTTATGCCCAAACATTTTATTTCTTTTTAGTATAACCATAAGATAGCTTAATTATTCTTCTTTCATGTTCAGTTTGTAAAATTTCATTTGATCCATTAGTTAAAGAATTACATTAAAATAACTCAACCGTGCACTTCGCCGTATGATAGTTTACAGTGCGCCAATGTTTGTGAGAAGGGTGACTTTAGCGTTGTAAATAAAAAATTATAGAAGCCACAGATTTAATTTTAGAAAAATGTTTATATAAGGTTTTTTTTTGTAGAATTTTCTGATTTTTTCAATGGTCAAGTAAGTTTTTTCTAAAATTTATATTTTTGGAGTTACTTAAAAAACATCTAATTGCGTAGTTCGTAGTTCATTTGTTTAATAAATAATGAAGCACCCACTTCTCGAGTAGAACTTTTTGATATGTTGTTTAATAAACATTTCTTAATGAAATTACAAAAAGTTCTATCTTGTTTGATTTTTTCCGAAGTGAAAATCTATATATGCACTCTCCTATTACTTTAAACAGGGTTAAAGATGTAAATGGCGCCGGAACCTGTCCGACAGGATCTGCCTGGCAAAAATGCCATATGATATTATTATTATTACTGATGAGTCAAGATTTACATTTTGTGGACCAATAGACGTATTTCAGTTTACAGACGCGCCTATAAGCGATTTTCTCAGTGTAACATAAGAGCAGCTAGAAATTTTGAACCTAGCTTGATTATGATATGATTATGATATATCTGCTTTGCAGGTCACACAGAAATAACAGGGTTTCATAGGGGGTCCCTGACAGCTGATTGGTACATAAGAGAGGTCCTTGAAGAAAATGTTGTGCCTTTTGTTCCAATTATTGGAGATAATTTCGTCCTTAGACAAGACAGCGCTTGTCCGCCCGTTGCTAGAATAACAATGCAATACCTTCAAGATATTGGTATTCAAGTTCTTGATTGACCAGCGGTCAACACAGATCTAAACCCAATTGAGCATGTTTGGGATTGTCTAGAAAGATGCATAAGAGCCCGTACCGTCGCTCCAGATAACCTTGATGAGCTGGAAAATATTTTAACGGAAGAATGGGAAAATTTTGATTTGGAGTAGGTACATTCGATCTCTGACAAGAAGATTTCCACAGAGAATGAGGGATGACATTAGGGCTAGAGGTGCTAATAGCAAATACTAAAATGTTTAATTTGTCCTTGAAATTTTCCTCTTTCCTACTCACAAAAACTGAAACGATTAATTTAAGCCGCCTGGTCATACACAACACCATGCACTGAACAAACACAGCTATACAACGATGGTGATGATCTGTGATTGATTTATCTACTGACAACTGACAACGTCAAAATGTACGATGGTAACACTAGCCCAGGGAGACCGACACTTAACGCAACTTTCGAAGAACGGTGAACGGCTCGTATCATTTAAAAATGAAAATGTCGTTGCTGGTGTTGAAAATCGAACTCGTTGGCTTATGAAGCCAGTATCTAGCCGCTGGGCTAAGGTCTTCCACTATATGCCAACAAATGACACAAAATAAAAGTATAAAAAGGTCCAATATTAGCCATTTGCAATAATTTCTGTCTTTACCATTTTTGTCCAAAAGTTGAAAATGGCGGAGATTTTGAGCAAAAACGGCTCTTTAAAACAGTCCTTTAAAAGCATTATAGCGGGCTAAAGCAACGGCAAAATTTGATCGCCATTTTAAATTTACGCTACTATTAAACCCAACCTCCTATAGGTTAGAATAATACAATCTTGGGCAGCTCGCCATGCAAAATGAAATGCTATCCCGACTGGACAAATATATTTGTAAATGTAAAGACTGAAATAGTTTTGTACACACTTATGAATACAGGTAAATAGGGAGAAGTGTACTTTTGAAGTGTGTAAATTAAATAATTCCTAGCTGAGCGCTTTCGGCTTATACAGCCATCTTCAGAGCTATGCTACAATAAAAATAAGGTCTCTAATGAATAATTGATTTTAGAATTCAAAAGTTTAACTTACGTCAAAAGGTTCAAAATACCACTATGAAGAGAGATGGATCCCAAGTACGATATAAAAATACTTTTATTTTCTTATGCAGTTTTTTAATTGATGGAAAAAAACCTTGTCTGACTGTTGAAAAATGCTCAACTTTGCTGTGGTTTTTGAGGTCGGAAAAGTTAAGAACATCTATTACAAGCACAAAGGACTTTCACACGAAAAATTACGTTACATAAAACGAATATTTCATCATGGTAAGGTCAAGAAACCTTACCATCTGAAGTCTACGGTGTCAGCATGCAGAATGGCGGCATGTGGCATGGATGGAGGCTTTTAATGACAGCCGACTCATACAAGGGTGTGCTCGTTAAGGTGCTTTCCCTTTTTCTCATATCAAGTGACAGTTGACATATGACATTTTAGCAATCGAAGTGAACAACTTTTCAACAAAGTCTGTAGTTACATAAATCTAGTTTTTAAAAAAATATAATGAAATACATATTGAAAAAAGACTTACAAGTCCGAGATAAATCAGTTGACAAGTTATCATTCAAAAACTGAACTCAAATCTTTTTTATATTTTTTAAATAGTACAGGATATAAAGAAGCTTGATGGTGAAGTTTTTCTATTATTGAATAAGTCGCAAATTTCATTAGGTGCACTATGGGTGTCTCGAAGATGGAAAATAAAATAAGAATCAATTTTGATAAAATATTGAAATATTGATTAAAATAAAAAAAATCAATATTTGTAATGAATAATTTGGCAGCTTATTCTTTAAAAATCATATTCTCAAAAATTCATTCTTATTTTATTTTCCATCTTCGAGACACCCATAGTGCACTTAATGAAATTTGCGACTTATTCAATAATAGAAAAACTTCACCATCAAGCTCCTTTACATCCTGTACTATTTAAAAAATATAAAAAAGATTTGAGTTCAGTTTTTGAAGAATAACTTGTCAACTGATTTATCTCGGACCTTAAGTCTTTTTTCAATATGTATTTCATTATATTTTTTAAAAACTAGATTTATGTAACTACAGACTTTGTTGAAAAGTTGTTCACTTCGATTGCTAAAATGTCATATGTCAACTCTCACTTGATATGAGAAAAAGTGAAAGCACCTTAACGAGCAGACCCTTGTCTGTGTCGGCTGTCATTAGAAGCTTCCATGCCACATGCCGCCATTCTGCATGCTGACACCGTAGACTTCAGATGGTAAGGTTTCTTGACCTTACCATGATCA
This sequence comes from Diabrotica virgifera virgifera, assembly GCF_917563875.1. NCBI lineage: Eukaryota > Metazoa > Arthropoda > Insecta > Coleoptera > Chrysomelidae > Diabrotica > Diabrotica virgifera. Next base: position 48,482,576 of record NC_065446.1, read on the forward strand.
AATATTCGTTTTATGTAATGTAATTTTTCGTGTGAAAGTCCTTTGTGCTTGTAATAGATGTTTTTAACTTTTCCGACCTCAAAAACAACAGCAAAGTTGAGCATTTTTCAACAGTCAGACAAGGTTTTTTTCTATTAATTAAAAAACTGCATAAGAAAATAGAAGTATTCTTATATCGTACATGGGATCCATCTCTCTTCATAGTGGTATTTTGAACCTTTTGACGTAAGTTAAACTTTTGAATTCTAAAATCCATTATTCATTCGAGACCTTTTTATTGTAGCATAGCTCTGAAGATTGCTTTATAAGCCGAAAGAGATCAGCTAGGAATTATTTAATTTACACACTTCAAAAGTACACTTCTCCCTATTTACCTGTAAATATATTTGTTCGGGGTTCGTACCACGATACAGTACAACACGATACAGTTTTCAATTGCATGCAGGCAGCAGGACTTGACCACTACGATATAAGATTGCTAAAATAATTATATTACAATCAAGTAGCCTCTACCAAAAGCGGTAGTCGTACTGAAAAGCTACCCATCAAACGTGGAGTGTGGCAGGGTTTTGTTTTGTCACTCAGTCTCTTTAATCTGTACTCTGAAGAAATCTTTAGGGAGGCTTTGGACGACAGACAGGAGGGAGTAAGACTGGGCGGAGAAGTAATCAACAATATCAAGTACGCTGACAACACAGCCATTCTTGCAGAAAATTTAGTCAGACATTAGTAAATCTAGTCAGTGAAGCAAGTTATAGGAGAGGTCTAAAAATCAATATTTCAGAGACAAATTAAATGACAGTTGGAAAGATTAATGTAGCTCAAGGTGTGCTTTCTCGTGATGGAGAGGAGATAGAACGGGTAAACCATTTTACATACCTTGGCAGTTGGTTAAAGGTAAATTGCGACTGTGATAAAGAGATAATTACTAGGATCGAAATATCACGTAAGGCTTTTATAACACCTGAAGTGTTATGTGTGGTCTATATTATTGTATGGTTGCGAGACATGGACGTTAAAAACCGCAATGCTAAATAAATTAGAATCATTCGACTTGAGGTGCTATCGACGAATCCTAAAGATATCGTGGATTTCGCACACTTCTAATGAAGATTTTCTCCAAATGATGAATTGACAACGTCTGCTCATAAACATCATAAAGAGGAGAAAAACAGAATACTTCGGCTATATAATTAGAGGACCTAAATACCATCTACTTTGCCTTATAATACACGGAAAAGTGGAGGGAAAGAGATGGATTGGTTGAAAGAAACTTTCATGGTTGCGTAATATTAGACAATGATGTGGTTCCACGGTAGAACAATTATTTCATGCAGCAGCCGATAAGAAGGGGGAGAAAGGTTTCAGAAACTTGTAAACATAATGACGGCCAACGTCTGAATACGGACATGGCACCTAAAGAAGAAGAAGATGTATCCTTCTCTTAAATTGCGTAGATATTTATACGATTCTCTTATATCGTTGCTTTGAAGATTTCTTTCCATTTTCTGTATATTGCCGTTTTCGTATTTTGTTTTCTCTGTTCGGTATATTTTATCGGCCCTAAGGGAAACTTGGTAATAAATAAATTACCAATAAGCCATATAAATAAGGAATTTCACAGCCAAGTTTAATTACGATATTTTCTTCTTCTTACTCATGTGCCGTAGGCTCGATTATCGGACATCCTCTATCAAATTGGCTAGAGTAATTTTGTTGACGGCAGCTCGGAAAAAGGATGCAGAGGATCTGTTAAACAATTATCTTAGGTTTTTAAGCCATGACGTTCTTCTTCGATCTGGCCCTCTTCTTCCGTCTACCTTGCCTTGTATTGTTAAATGGAGTATATTATATATCTCTGGGTGTCGCATAACATGGCCAAAATATTCAAGTTTTCGATTTTTAACTGTTGTGACGACTTCCGTGACCTTTCAGATCCGATGCAAAACAACTTGTTACGAACTCTATCCACAATTTTTTTGAATACTATAATATATTGATGTGATCTTTATTATTGATATGAGATAATATTCTTATATGTTACTTAATTTAATCAATGTATTAATACTAATCTAATTAATTAACCAGATCACATATCAATATGTTTTCAATCTCAGGGCGAATTATAAATTAATTACTTACTTCCGTGGCTTCTAAATATTTCTTAATGGTTCCTAATCGGGATAGAAAAGAAAAGAGTAAAAAAAATACACATATGGGTTACAATTATAATCAAAATATTTTTTATTTTATTTAAAAAGGCAATCAATGCTTAATATTTGCTATTTCTTATTATTCTTAAACATAACATTTACAAATGGGAATCTTATTTCCTTTTGGTTTTCAATTGAAAGTTTTTATTAACATTTAACTATTAGGAGTTATTAGGAACAACTCTATTTAAGTTTGATGAAGCTTTTCTGATATTATTGATTATGTTATTCAATTTTTTATGTGGAATTTAATACGAAAACCCATACATTCATGTCCAAACAAATGAGACTGACCTTTTCCTGGTGAACTGAAAATGTCCTCACACAAGACCCTTTCCTGCTATCCTTGGCTGCGATCAAACCTCGTCCTGGCTTCCAGTGATGTTCTCCTTTGAAAAACTAGCTCGAATAGCTCTCGTTCCTGCTTTTGTCGTGATGCTGTGTTCTACCTTTTTCGAAACTGCTATCAGCTACCGGGACACTCTGGGCTCAAGGAGGTTCTTTTACTCTCGACCTGGCCTACTTCTCGTTCCACGATAAATACTCCACACTCACGGAACTACACCGGCTTTCTCACTCCTCGAACACTCCCGTCTACTACTCGACTTCACTTCTCGACAGCTCAAAACATTCTGATCTCACTTTGTCATTCATTCACCTACTTTCTAAATATCCCTTCCAGATTCACAAATCAATCTTCCACCACCAACTCTCATTCGTAATATTCCTCAAAACCAATTTTTAATCTTTCTAAATATGCTTAATGGATTTCAAAAGAAAATATTTAATTCCCATTCTAAAATACTTTCTAACTATTTACAAATTTTAATGACCTATTCTCTCTTTCAAATGAGTCTTATTTAGCATAGGCTAATGATCGAAACCTTCCGCGAAAAACGATAATGAACTATCATCTATTTCACTGAGTTTTATTTAGCATAGGCTAATGATCGACCTTCCGAGAAGAACGATAATGGTACGCGTCATTCACTTTGTTTATCTAAGCACATTGTTCCGAGTTTCGTACGCTTATTCTAATCACTTCTTAAAATTAAATATAACAATTTGTTGTATACAGGGTGTTCTAAATTTATATGCCCGTGGTTGAGAAAATTGAAAATATTTTATATTAAATTGCATTTTGTTTATAATTATCAAATTTTAATTTTTATATCAAATAGAAATATAACAAATCCCCGCCTTGTATTCGATAAAATTTATCTGCATTTTTAAATAAATTTTCTCGAGGCAAAACCAACTCCCTGTATATTTCCTTACTTTAATCTACGTCTTATACCCCTTCTTCTTGTATTACTCTAATTAGTCCCACCTGTAGAGTAATTGTTTCCTTATTTTCAGTGTCCTCATCCTGTGTTAGAGTGTCGGCTATTATGTTGTCTTTCCCTTTTTCCCATATTAATCTTCTGTCTTTTTCCTCCGATTTTTCACATACTTTTATCGTGTATTCTGCATCCTCGTTTTCATATGCCTCCTCTTCAAATGCCACTGTTTCGATCATATATTTTTCGCTTTCATTTTTTTGCTTTATTTCTTCTTCTCCTGCGCTCGTCTCTTCTTTTGAGGAATCCCAGGTTTCCTTTGTTTCTGATACTCTCAAATTTTCTTCTTCTGGGCTCAACTCTTCTTTTGAGGAGCCACAGGTTTCATTTTCTTTTGTCTTTTTCTGACTTTTTCTCCCTTTTCTTCTTTGTCCTTGCTTCGTTGCCAAATTCATTTCCACTGTTTGTTCTTTACCTGATTCGTCCGTATTTTGTTTCTCCTGTTCCTTGTCCTGTTCTTCTTCTTTTTCTTCTGTTAGATTCATCGTATTATTTTTAAAATTTATCACTACATGTTTTTCTGCCAATTCGTCAACTCCTACTATCATGTCATGTGACATGTTTGGCATTATTACACATTGTAGTGCATACATCTTCTTACCCAGTCGTACCATTACTCGTATGCATTCATTTATAGTTGCCAATGTCCGTTTGTTTGCGCCCACTAAATTTACCCTAGGTATTTTGTAAATTAAATTTGTTAAGTTAACTTCTTCTATTAGTTTTCTGTTGACCAATGTTATTTCAGATCCAGTGTCTATCATAATTTTAATTGGTTTCTCGTTGATAAATCCATCCACAAATTTTAAATTTACTCCATTTTTCTTTTCGTTGTTTCTTGCCAATTTAATAAAATCCTTGGGGTTACAAAAGATTCCTGTTTGATTTTTGGTTTTTAGTGAGCGCCGTCGTGAAAAAACGCCGGTTGCTCATCGTTGTTTATATTTTCGTCATAATGTCTCTCTCCGTCATATCCATCTGTCTGGGTATTATTTACTTCTCTTCTATTTTCTCTTGGTCTGTCGGATCTGTTTCGGTTTTCTCGATATCCCTGTTCATTTTGTCTACCATTATTTCTGTTTTCTTGATTTGAGCGTGTGGTGTTTCTATTCTGGTATTCTCGATTTCTGCCCTCATTCCATTGCCTATTTCTTTGTTCATAATTTCCTCTTCCGTTGTCTCTATTTTCGTTTTCCCTTCTGGGATTAAAATCTCGTCTTGTATAGTCCCTCCTATTTTCATTTCTATCTCTGTACTCCTGTGTTTCTCGGGGCCTGTAATCTTCTCGCGACCTTCTTGATTTTCTTTCTCTTAAACGCAATTCTCTTATTTGTAGGAATTGGCATAAACTATCTATGTCTTTGTAGTTTTGCAATGTGATATGGTCTTCCAGCGTTTCTTCGAAATGTCTTGCAATCAGTTCGACTAATTGTTCCGATGAGTAATTATATTGTAAATGTTTTGCGTTATAGTAAATTTGTAATGCATATGTCCTTTCTGATATACCCATCCTATCATTGTATTTCCCATTTTGCAATTCCTTGTTAATTTCCAATTGTTGGACTTTTCCCCAGAAATAATTCAAAAATTTTTGTTCAAATTCTTGCCAACTGTCAAATTCTTCTTCTTTGCAATCGAACCATAGGCTTGCTTCATTTTTGAGATGGTTTCTGATAGTTTCTTTTGCTGTTTCGAAACTTCCGATGTGCTGTGTTTTCTTTTTCAAGCTATTTATGAACGGCACTGGGTGTAATCTTCTTACATCCCCGCCAAACCTTATCTTCACGTCATCTGTGCTATTTATAACCATTTCTCTTCTTTCTCCTACATTTTGTTGAATATTGATTTCCGCAATCTTTCTTTCCATTTCTTCTCTGATTGCTTGAATAGCGTTTTCCAACTTGTTTTCCAAACTTTCCATTTCTTTTTTCTGGCAATTCGTTAACTCCTTCATTTTATTTTGAATTTTCATTTCTTGTTCTTTCATGTGGTCCTTCATTCTCATTTCTTGTTTTTGCATGTGATCTTTAATTTTCATTTCATACTTTTCTATGCGTTCCTCTATTTTCTTATTGTTCTCTTCTATCGCTTGTTTTGTTTCCTGTTGATTGTCATCCATTTTTTTCTCCACTTTATCCATTTTCTGATCCAATTTTTGTTGTGTTTCATCCATTTTTCGATCCACTTTTCGTTGATTGTCATCCAGTTTTTGTGACTGGAGTTGCATCAGTTGTAATAGTTTATCTATTCCTGATAATTCTTGCTGTTCTGATGCCATGATTGTCGTGTCTAAAATATCTTCTTGGTCTGAATGTTCTTTTTGTTTTTTGTTGTCCTTGCTTTGGCTTCTTGTCACAGACATTTGTTTTCAAGAAGTATTATCCCCGCCAAATATGAAATTTTACTAGTATGTTACCAAGACGACTTTTTTTTTACCCAAATATTATAAATTGTCAATAAATATATCAAATGTAAATATCGTAAAAATAAAATATTAAATCAGTTATGTAAAATTTGTACCTAAAGAGATCTAAAATTTTATGTTATCAAATGTAAGTATCTCACTTTTTACCACAGGCATATAAATTTTCAAATACCGGCTTTACTCTTTCTATCCTTCAAATTTGCCACTAGAAATACTTTACAATGCTTTCCACGTTGGACGACAGTTGATGTGATCTTGATTATTGATATGAGATAATATTCTTATATGTTACTTAATTTAATCAATGTATTAATACTAATCTAATTAATTAACCAGATCACATATCAATATGTTTTCAATCTCAGGGCGAATTATAAATTAATTACTTACTTCCGTGGCTTCTAAATATTTCTTAATGGTTCCTAATCGGGATAGAAAAGAAAAGAGTAAAAAAAATACACATATGGGTTACAATTATAATCAAAATATTTTTTATTTTATTTAAAAAGGCAATCAATGCTTAATATTTGCTATTTCTTATTATTCTTAAACATAACATTTACAAATGGGAATCTTATTTCCTTTTGGTTTTCAATTGAAAGTTTTTATTAACATTTAACTATTAGGAGTTATTAGGAACAACTCTATTTAAGTTTGATGAAGCTTTTCTGATATTATTGATTATGTTATTCAATTTTTTATGTGGAATTTAATACGAAAACCCATACATTCATGTCCAAACAAATGAGACTGACCTTTTCCTGGTGAACTGAAAATGTCCTCACACAAGACCCTTTCCTGCTATCCTTGGCTGCGATCAAACCTCGTCCTGGCTTCCAGTGATGTTCTCCTTTGAAAAACTAGCTCGAATAGCTCTCGTTCCTGCTTTTGTCGTGATGCTGTGTTCTACCTTTTTCGAAACTGCTATCAGCTACCGGGACACTCTGGGCTCAAGGAGGTTCTTTTACTCTCGACCTGGCCTACTTCTCGTTCCACGATAAATACTCCACACTCACGGAACTACACCGGCTTTCTCACTCCTCGAACACTCCCGTCTACTACTCGACTTCACTTCTCGACAGCTCAAAACATTCTGATCTCACTTTGTCATTCATTCACCTACTTTCTAAATATCCCTTCCAGATTCACAAATCAATCTTCCACCACCAACTCTCATTCGTAATATTCCTCAAAACCAATTTTTAATCTTTCTAAATATGCTTAATGGATTTCAAAAGAAAATATTTAATTCCCATTCTAAAATACTTTCTAACTATTTACAAATTTTAATGACCTATTCTCTCTTTCAAATGAGTCTTATTTAGCATAGGCTAATGATCGAAACCTTCCGCGAAAAACGATAATGAACTATCATCTATTTCACTGAGTTTTATTTAGCATAGGCTAATGATCGACCTTCCGAGAAGAACGATAATGGTACGCGTCATTCACTTTGTTTATCTAAGCACATTGTTCCGAGTTTCGTACGCTTATTCTAATCACTTCTTAAAATTAAATATAACAATTTGTTGTATACAGGGTGTTCTAAATTTATATGCCCGTGGTTGAGAAAATTGAAAATATTTTATATTAAATTGAATTTTGTTTATAATTATCAAATTTTAATTTTTATATCAAATAGAAATATAACAATATATACAATATACATACAGTCCGTATATTATAAATACCGTTGCACGTCATACGCGTCATAACAAGTGACATCACATAATGCCAAAATGAAATATTTGAGTCGTAGGACCGTTTCTTTTTAGAATCGTTTAACCGAGTACACTGGAATTAAAACCACTAGACATATTTTATTACATTTGCGTAGAAATAATATTAGAAGGTTTCTATTAATGTAAATTAACGAAACATACCCTAGCTTATGGTAGGGGAGCCCAAGCGGGGATTTTTTCAATAACTCGAGCGCGTCAGATTATTATATGGGGAGAAACCTGGTAGTCTATAGATGTACCTCTACCATATATTGGCTCTAAACACAGGGGCGTTCGTTAAGGGGGGCCGAAAAAAATTTATCCTTAGAAAAACTCGAAATCGTCAGATTAAGATAAGTTAAGTTAAGTACATACAAAACAGTGTATATTTAAAAAATCTGACGATTTGGGCGGGGCGTAAGGAAATGGGTGAGTCACAAAGTTCCACAAGAAAAAAGCGAATATTTCGCGAAATGAACTAAAAAATACGAGCTCAATATTTGTCAAAAATCTATCCAATGATAACAAAGACGACTCACCACGGAGAGGGGGGGGGGGTAAATTTAAAATTTTAAATACGAATCTCGCGAAATGAACATTAGAAAAATCTATCGAATGGCACCAAACACGACCCCCCACGGAGGTGGGGTGGGGGTTACTTTAAAATTTTAAATAGTAGCCCCCATTTTTTATTGCAGATTCGGATTCCTTACTAAAAATAAGTAACTTTTATTTGAGACATTTTTTCGAATTATGGATAAGTGGCGCTATAATCGGAAAAATCGATTGCTGGAAATGGAAAATTAAATTAAAAATGGAAAGTCCCTACTAAAATGGAAAACTTTACTTAACTTTGTTTGGTTTTAGAACCTACTCTTCACAACCCAATAGGTCCGCAAAGCGCTCGAGTGACTGCACATTTAGCATACCTTCCTTCCCTACTATTATTTCATTTAACTTGTATAAGTGGAATATAAAGCGTTTTTATACAGCACACTTGATCGGATTACACTCTAACTGCGATGGAACAAAGGTGATTTGGCATAAATGGACCGCGATAGTCGTGACGTCAAAACGTCAAAAAAAGGTTTCCAAACACGTTGTGTCTAGGTACACGCTAAAATGTACGCAAATAAAAAAGTTAAACTTCATCAAGCTAGCAACTATTTAGCGTGGGCAGGGACTGTATATTTTGATACACGCTATTTTGATATGTTTAATGTTTGTTTGATAGAAAAATATTTGTTATGACGCGACGTTTAATTCTACCTAACTATTTTATTTGCGTATACGTTAGCGTATACCTAGACACAACGTGTCTGGAGACCTTTTGACGTTTTGACGTCACACTATCACGGTCCATTGGTAACACCTATTTGACAGTTGCGGTGTTGACACTTCAGATTTGTTTTTATTTACTGTACCTATGTGTTTTATTTATTTATTGTTTCTACTATTTAGTTTAACGTAAGATTATAACTTAATTTTTGTTACAGTAGGAAAAATGAAAGAATACCCATGAACGAACATATAAAACACGCTGTATTTTCTTGTCACCGTGTCACACAAAAAATTGGCCAGCGCAAGTACATGTACCTAATAGTTATTATTACATGTACTTGCGCTGGGCAATTTTCTTTGTGACACGGTGACAGGAAAATACAGCGTGTTGTATATGTTCGTTCATGGGTATTCTTTCATTTTTCCGACTGTATCTAGGGGAAAGTCGCCTATGATGGCATAGCGAGTATATCTTGGAATGCAGCCCATTTACAACTGCTGTATTAGTAGCAGTGGCGTACTGATAGATCAGCGGGCCCTGGTTCCAGTTGGGTGTGGGCCCGCCAGCCCAATAAAAACACACATTGTATATCAAAAGTTTTTAATAAACATTAAATATAAATCATCATTCATAAAAATATATCATTATTCATAAAAACTCAAGCTGATTTATAGTTAATTTACTCACGGTTTTTCTTCCAAATTTTGAAGAACCGTTTGGATTGACATGAAATTTGGCATACACATAGCTAACATGTCAAAGAAAAAAAACTGATATTGTGCCGATGTGTGCTTTTTCCCTGGGGGTGAGTTTCACCCCTTCTCGGGGGTGAACAATCACACGTTCACTATAAGTCCGGAATTGGATAAACTAACTAATTCTAAGCAACTTTAGTTCCAGAGATTGTTTTCACTAAGTCAATACTTTTCGAGTTATTTGCGAGTGAATACGTTCATTTTTCAACAAAAAAAAACTACGTTTTTACGTAGTAACTGATTATATATAGACGGCTTTTCGCAAATAACTCAAAAAGTATTTTATTGAAAAAAATATTCTTGGTAAAATATAGCTTATAAAAAATGAAAAAAAAAAATGGTGTATGTATAAGTATACGAAGTCTGTAGACCCAGCAGGAGCAGATTCGTAAGTAATGAAATGTAGGCTCTTATTCGTCAAATTCCAAATCGAATATTTCAACGTGAAATAACCAAAAAATGAAGCATTTTTCGGGAAAAACTCATAATACCTTTTTTTAAGGTATTTAAAAAATCTTAATTTTTGTTTTTTAAAAAAAGTTTCTAGCATCAAAAGTAAGCAAGGTAGGTACGCTCAAAATAAATTTGGTCCCTTTCTTTGGTAAAAAAATTGTAATTTTAGAGTATTTTTTTTTTAATTTTGAAAGAATTTTTTTAAATACCTTAAAAATTATTGGTTAATCCAAAAATCTCAAGTAGTAAAACAATAAAGGTTTTGCTATTGTAACTATTTTGAAGTTTTTGTTTTCCTGAAGAAAAAAATTGGTTAAGATATGGCTGTTCAAAATTTGCATGCACTCGGATTAGTGACACCTTTAAGCCCATTTAGCTACAGCCTTTTCAAAAATAAGCACTCTGAACTAATAAATCTGTTTGTGTTAGCACGTGCTTAGGCAGGAACCGGCGGTTATTCTACAAAAGTGTTAAAAAAGGGCTTCGGTTTAAGAAGGTAAAACGACAGGAACTTACAAATACTGTGTTTCTAAATAATTTTGCTTCCAAATTTTTTTATGAATATTTCAAATTTTTTGTTGAATAGATATTTTTCATTTTTATTAAGTATTAAGTACCTACACAAAAATTAAAATTTATTAAGCAGTTACATTTCCTAATGTGTACTTGTCTAGTTCAAAATGTCCCCATCAAATTGGAAACAAAAGAAGCAAAAAGCATCTTAGAGAGGGCCCCTGCGGGGCCCGGGCCCTGGTTCCGCGGAACCCGCGGAACCATGCGCAGTACGCCACTGATTAGTAGTTATAGCTAGTTAGTCGGTTTGTAGTTTCATATAAATTTAATGGTGCTCTGATGCTTTTTGTGAGAGTAGGAAAATTATACATTATTCGGGAAGTTCCGTAGTAACATTACACAAAACTAAAATTTAGAATTCCGTATAGTAAATAGGAGACAAGCTTAAATATTGCCTTGAATATCTTTGTTAGACATATTATGTTTGTTGTGTGCGTTATTTTAAAGTTATCTTTCCATTTAAGATTTTTTATTTTGTTTTAATAGAATGCCGATTTTTGCCTATGATGGCACATTTCGCTTTAAAAAGCGAAAAGCCAGAAAAGCGCTTATAATCATCCACTATTCACGCTGAAATACTAATAATGAAATATTTTCGAAATCTGAAATTAAAATGCCAGAAGCTAATGTGCGTGGACTAGGATCCAGCAGCATTTTCAATCCAGCTGAATTTTTGCAAGATTGGCCTAAATCCAGCTCGGATCCAGCAAAATGTTGAATGAAAATAAAAACACGATTTTAATGTTTTTTTGTCTGCATTCTAAATTTCTAAACAACAGAAACCTGAATTATTTAGTTTTTTGGGAGTGAGACATTAAAAAACATATTTTATCTATCGTCTAACCTACTTCGCACAGAACTGCACATATAGCCGGTTGCGGAGAAAGCCCTTTCAGCCTCTATGCTGGTTGGTTTTAAGGTCATCAAATAGTCACAGACCATGGACAAATGATCGTCTTTCACTCACTGTCTCATAAACGGCTATTTCCTTTTCCAAAATATTTTCGTAATCTTTTAGAGAACCAGTTTTTTGGTTATAAAATTTTTCTCTTTCTCGTTTCAATTAAATCTCAAGTTCTTATTCCAAATTAAACTTCACGGGCTCCGGATTAGTTGGCACATCTTCTTCGATTATGTCTTCTTGCACTGGTTCCACAATCACTTGTTTATTTATACGACAACAAATTTTTCATCTCTTGTCGCATTGCATTCTTTTTCGGCATGGGGAAATAACCAGGATTGTTTAGTTCTTCATCATACTTTTTTGAATTTTGTAGGTACATTAATGTACCTATAATTTCAGAGAGGCGCCGTTCCGCGATTCCTGGCTAGAGGAAGTCTTGAGTACTGGCTATTTAGTTTGTCTAAGACAAATTTCATGGTTGTGTCGGCCGTTATCAAAGTGGACTCTCTTCTCAAAAGAGCTTCTACAGCCAGTTTCACCGGTTAAAGAGTGGCGATCAAGTCATTGATTGTTGACCACTCGCCAGCAGAGAATATTATCGCCGAATCAATGTCTATCAACGCTTTATCTATGCAAACTTTTAGGCTGTAGAAACTTTCCAGCATACTGAACTACATACTGCTAGCGCGATATAATGGAAAGTTACCGACTAACGGCTTTTAATAAAGAGGCCAATGAAGACATTAAGTAGCTTTTTTCGAATTTGACAGGTTTGCGGATCCGCGTGCTGGATGCAGCACGGTTTGCTGGATCCAGTATGTAAAAGAAGCGCTGGATCCAGCTGGATTGTTGGATGCTGGATCCAGCTATTGCAATCTCTAGCCTGGACCCTCATTTGTGCAAGAAATATATAAACCAGAAAATGAAAAAAAAAAAAAACGTGGGAAGACCGGTATGCTCAATTCTACTCCAGACCTGATCTGAGCTCAGACAGAAGTAAGAGGAAAATGAAATTTAATAAAGAAAAAAACTGACAAGAAAGGTCAAGAAGAAAGATATCGTGAAAAAAATAGCAGTGAAGAAGAAGAAGAATTGGAATTCTGGAATGATCTTAAAGATGACAACTCTGATGCTGATGTGAATTGTTTGTAGGTATTGCAATGAACTGTACTCCCTATCTAAATCAAAAAGAAATAAATATGGATTCGGTGTTAGACATGCCATTCATGGTGTAATGCAGAATGTGCGGATGTGAAAAAAAAAATAAACAGTTTATATGCGAATTTTGTTTATACAGTGCGGTGGAATAAGTGTTGCCCTCCCCCCTGTTAACTTGTTTATTTTAAGAATATAAGCAAAATGCTCGGACAGGTCGATTTTTAAACTTCTTCTTCTTCTTCTTCTACGGCACTACAGCCCAAATTGAGCCTTGGCCTCCTTTATTTTTTGCCTCCACCCTTGCCTGTCTGTGGCTGCTCTTCTCCATACACGGACTCCTAAAAGGGCTTGTGCGTCGCTGTTTACTGTGTCTTCCCAGCGCTTTCGTGGCTTCCCAACCGGTCTCTTTCCTTGCATTCTAGCATTCAGTGCTCGTTTTGGTAGCCTATCCTCTCCCATTCTTATCACATGCCCGGCCCATTGCAATCTTTGTAATCTAATGAAGTCTGACAGGGGCGTTTCCTTATAAAGTTGATAAAGCTCGTTGTTGTATCGACTTCTGAAGATTCCGTTTTCCCTCACAGGTCCTAGTATTCTCCTAAGTACTTTCCTTTCGAATGTGTCGAGTTTGTTTTTGGATGTTTCTTTCAGGACCCTGGCTTCACTGCCATAGCATTTTTAACTGCGATTTTTAAACTAACCATATTATATTATAGCATCAACGTTTCGAATTTTACGCGATTCCTCTTCAGGTGACAGCCATAACTTTGATTTTTTTAATTGGGAAAGTACATCATGTGACACCTCATTTAAAAGCTCTTAAAATACTGATTTCAAAAATGTATAATACTTTAATCCTGTTTCGAGAGCGCAGGCGCAAAATTTTGGTCGAATTCTTTCTAAATGCAATCATTATTTTCGAATCCTGAAAAAACTAATAAATATTTTTGAAAAATTTAAACGCAGAATGAAATATTACAGTATTCTCGATGGTACGAAATCCCTGAGAACTCCTATAATGTTTATTTTAATAAGTCACAGTGATGAAAAAAGAGAAAATTTAGTGTGATTTTTAATTTCAAATATATCATTCAAAAGAAACTTTCTGTTTATTCTAAGGGACTGTCAGCCATCGGTAATAATCTAATCTTTTATTCTGCGTTTAAATTTTTCAAAAATACTTATTAGTTTTCTCAGAATTCGAAAAAAATAAATGCGTTTAAAAAGAGTTCGACCGAAATTTTGCGCCTACGATCTCAAAAAGGATTAAAGTGTTATACATTTTTAAAATCAGTATTTTAAGAGCTTTTAAATGAGGTGGCACATAATGTACTTTACCATTTAAAAAAAAGTTATGCCTGTCACCTGAAGAGGGATCGCGTAAAGTTCGAAACGTTGATGCTATAATATACTATGGTTAGTTTAAAAATCGACCTGTCCGAGCGTTTTGCTTATATTCTTAAAATAAATAAGTTAACAGGGGGGGGTTAACACTTATTCCACCGCACTTTATATAAATAATATTTGGTTAATGACCTTTTAGTTAAGTTAGTAAAATATTACGCATTTATTTTTTAATTTTTGTTATTTTTAGTAATAAAACATAAAAAATTACGTTCTTTTGCTTTAAAATAAATGATGTGCCATAATAGAAAACGTGTGTCACTTATGATAGTATACTTGCTAATTAAAAAAAAAAAAAAATTAAAAGCGTGCCAAAAATAAACATAAAAATGGAGTTAAAATTAGGTATGCCATTATAGGCGACTTTCTCCTATTTCTAATGTTTTTATTTATTTTCATTGAATATTAATTTGTTTTGTTGTATAATCCACTTCTGCAATAATTATGTGATATATTTGATTTAAAACTAATATATATATATATATATATATTGTATTTGCGTCCCTCGTGGCTTCTGTATAGTTTTGACTCTTCGTGACTTCCGATCAATATACAGCGTGTATATTAACAAGAATAATTTCATACAGTTAGCGCTCGCTTTGGCATCCGTTATACTGGCAACAACGTACTTATAATATCAAGTAAAATATTTAACCTTGGTCGTGTTTAAGTGCAAATTTAGTTGTAGAACCCAGACAAATTCTATTTATAACTTTTGCCAATTAGGTGGTTTTGCTCGGATATACGATAAGGATTTGCTGTAAATTGTTTGTTTTCGTTTTTTTTATACTCTTAAATCAGGTTAGAAAAACTTATTTCTTGGGTGTAGTTATGAATGATGTATTTTCTAAACTTTTAGATTTTCTATTTTATTTCGATGGAAAAAGATTATGGATTTCGGAAGATTTCGATGGAATAAGTTATATTGTAATATACTTAACAATACCACTATATACCCTTGACAAATTTTTATTTTTTAAAGTTAATAATTGTTTGATGAGCCTTTCGATAAGTTAGGTTAGGTATATTATTAAATTTTATTTTGATAATAATCGGTACTGTTTCTCTCTCTCTCTCTCTCTCTCTCTCTCTCTCTCTCTCTCTCTCTCTCTCTTCCTGTAATCCCTTCCCAGCGCATCCTTATCTGTTTTATTCTTTCGAAATTTGCTATACAAGTATTTTTCATTGCTCTCTGTTTCTCGCTCTCTGTTTGACTTCTCTCCATCTCAGGCCAATTCTTTCATGATCTCTTATTACAGTTCTTCTCCAGCTATTATCAGGTCTTCCTCTTCTTCTTCTTTCGTCTGGTTGGTATTCGAGTGCTTGTTTGGTTATATTATTTCGATCCTTCCTCAGAGTCCGTGTAATTAATTTCCATTTCCTATTTTTAATCGTGACTGTTATTTTCTCTTGTTTTGTTCTTCTCCGTAGATCTATGTTTTTTATTTTATCTGGCCAGTATATTTTTAGGATTTTCCTCAACGATTTATTTATAAAGGTTTTTAATTTTTTGCTAGTTGTTTCTTCCTGTCTCTTCCTGTAAATATTTTGATTTTGGTTAATTCTGATATATCGCGTGTGTTCAAGATTTTCCTTAATGCATTATGAATATATAATGAGTGCATATTGTGCCTTTACTATCCTTTTTTCTACATCTGATCTACTAGCGCCTTTTTTTCCATGGTTGATCCCAGATAATATGTAAAGTTATCTACCTCCTGTATTTGTCTTCCTTGTATTTTAATTTTAGTTTCTTGGTTGCTGTTTTTTAAGTTTTGTTTTTTTTTGTCTTTATCTTCAGGCCCATTACCCTGGAGTATTTTGCAAGCTTCTTTTGCTTATGGCTGCTATGTTCGGTTAGGGGAAAAATGTCATCTGGGAACTACAAATCCTCCAACTAGTCATGCAATTTCAATCTAATACCTGTTTTATTATTGCTTACTTTCTGCATGATCCAGTCCGTCATTATTAGAAATAATGTCGGGGATAGCACACATCCTTTCTTAACTCCGCTTTGTATAACTACATCTACTACCATTTTTCCCGCATGTTTTAGTCTGGCTGTACATTTCTTGTCAAATAGTCTGATTAAGTTGATGTATTTTATCGGTAGTCCATATAGTTTTAGAATCTTCCACATTTGTTCTCTGTTTATACTATCGAATGCCTTTTCAAAGTCAAAGTCAAAGTAAACATTATGTTTATATTTTTTTGCCATTCACTAGCTTGTTCCAAGATAATTATAGAGTACAGGAGATACAGCGGTACAGGTACAAGATACAGAGGTGCTGATAGAGTACAAATGTGGTCGATAGTGGAGCGTTTTGCGCGAAAGCCTTCTTGGTTGCTTCTTAGTCTTAGTTTCTTGTCTATTTCTGGCTTCAGTCTATTCAATATGATATTTGACATTATTTTGAATGTGGCACTGAGCAGTGTTATTGCTCGCCAATTCTCGCATTTATTTAAATCGCCCTTTTTTGGTGTCTTAATGGTTACACCCTCGTTCCATTTCTGTGGGAGCTCCTGGTCGGCCCATATCTTGAGTTTGTGTAACATTTCTACTAATTTGTTTGCGCCCGCCTTTATTAAATTTATCGGTAGGTTGTCGCTTTCAGCGGCTTTGCCATTTTTTTAGTTGATTCAGTGTGTTTTGTATTTCTTCTTCCGTAATTTCAATTGTTCTAATGTTTATTTCCTGTATTACGTTATCTTCGTCTATATCTGGTGTTTGGAGTATATTTCCTCGCAGTGTTGTTTTCATCTTTGTATTATTTTATGTTCTGATTTAATTATATTTCCTTGTTTATCTTTGATTTGTTTATTACTGTTTAGTGTTTTCCCTGTCAAATTTCGGATGATATTGTACTGTATCTTCAGGTCGTTTTCTTGCGCAGCTTTTTCTGACATTTTTACCATATCATATACATAGTATCTTTTGTCTTTCCTGGCTTGCTTTTTAACCGCTATATTTTTTCTTTGTATTTCCTTTCTACTGCTTTTTCCTTCTTCGGTTGCTTCTTTTTGTAACATTTTTTTTTTAAGTTTCTTTCTTTCTTCTCTTAGTTGCAATAGTCCAGAAAAATAAGGTTTTTGTCGGGACACTTGACCAGCCAGGTTGCAAATGGGTTTTTTGGAGTTATACCTATTACATTATAAATACAACAATGCCCGTCACAGTTCGGACGAGAATTTTAGTAATTAACAAATAAGGGTCAAATATGACAGTTTTTCGTTTAAATCGCTACAGGTAAAAATAAGGTAATTAAATATCTTATTTAGATTATTCACCTTTTAGTAGATAAGCAAAGGTTTAAAATTTTTTAAATTTTGATCCGATTATTTGTTACTTCGGAAATTGCAAAATAAAACTAAATTTCGAAAATAAAAAAATTGTTATAACTTATAAAAAAATTGTTATAAAAATGAAATTAAGACTTTGATATTGCATGAAATGTTGAGTCAAACAGTCCATAATGCACAATAAATTTGAAGACGATTTGTCAATTAGTTTAAATTTTATTCGATTTGTTTATCACAAAGAGCTTTTTTTGCAATGTTATTGTTCAGAAAATTATAATAATACAGCAATTCTGTGGAAACCACAGGAAAGAAGAATACTTATATTTTTAACTTATTTAAAAAATCAATAAGAAGTCATTTTTAGCATTCTGAAAACATTTTACGAAAGTAGAATCACTTTTGGCTTCTAAACAATTTTAATAACCATATTAACATATTGACTAAATCTGCGTTGGGATTTGAAAAGCTGATATTTTTACACGAATTTTCAAAAAAAAACTTTTCGCCTAGGTTAATTACGAGCAAAGTTAGCCACTTTTATTACTTATTTAATTCACAGTTACTTCTATGTACATAAAATTCTCCTGTAACAGTGTTACTTATCATATTCCTCCGAAACGGCTTGACCGATTTTTATGAAATTTTACACGTATATTTTGTAGGACTGAAAATAGGTGGTAATCTATTATTTACACCCATACGTTATAAGGGGGGTTGCCCCCTGCCACTTTTTTATTGTTTTGGAGAAAATTGTCTACCTTCATTTTATATTATGTACCATTAAAAATATATACAACCCTTAATTTTCACCTTTCTACCACCAACCCCTATTTTTTAATAGTTATCTATTTATTTACATCTATAAAATTCTCCTGTCGTAATGTTAGTTGCCATAATCCTCCGATACCGCTTGAACGATTTTTATGAAATTATATATGTATACATATACTTGTATATGTATACATAACATTTTGTATTGTTAGGTGGGTATATGTGTACATAACATACTCTACAAAACTACAGGTATATATAAATTAAAAAAATAATGATCAAAGTCCATCAACAAACTCCGGAGATATTAAGCGCAACATATCTTTGAAAAGTTAATTTCATTTTTTGAGTGCACGGATTTTAATAATTCCGCTCCACAGACCACGAGTCGATTTCGTTAGGACGTCATTTTTAAAGATATATTAACAACTCTGTTCAAGTTTACTCAAACTTTTACACATAAACTATATACATACCTTGAACTTTAAAATAGCGCTAGTTAGGTTTCTTAATTGTTATAAAGAAACTAGCTGTGAATTAAATAAAAAAAAGTGCCTAACTTTGACCGTAATTAATCAAGGTAAAAGTTTTTTTAACATTTATGTAAAAGTACACATCGAAAACAATGTGATAACTACAGGGGTAATTTGTGTTACTAAAAGATAAATTTTTCATATCTACAGTATTTTTTGATAAAATGCATATTTTCCGAGGTATTCTCAAAAAACCCTCTAAAAAAGTCGATTTTTTCGTCGAAAAACTGTTACTTTCAAGCGCGAATAACTCGAAAAATATTAGTTTTACGAAGAAAATGTAAAAAACATTTCTTTCTTAGAATTACTTTTTACATCGATTTACATGGTTAAAATGCAATAAAAATTTCCCGTCCCCGAGATGGGGTGGCAACCACCCCAAGCTTTTAGCGTACAGCGACATGATATAGAAAATGATCTTTGGCCTATTCCCTACGCCCTACCTTCTGTGAAAATTTCAAGTAAATCCATGCTGGACGAAAAAATTGCGAGTCAAAATGCTTCATTTCCTCGACTATAGAAGGAGGAGAAACAATCAGTAAATGTAACGAATATAAATACCTGGGTATGAATATGAAAATCACGAATGATGGAACACTAGACGGAGCCGTTAAAGAACGAAACACTCAGGGCAGGAAAGCAATTAGGCTCCTAAACTCAGTACTCTGGGACAAGCAGGTAAACAACCAAAACAAGAAAAAGATCTATAACGCCGTAGTGAAAAGCATTATAACATACAGCTGCGAAGTATGGCATATGAAGGAAAAATCAAAACGAATGTTAGAGGTCACCGAAATGGATTTCTGGAGAAGGGCTGCAGGAAGATCAAGAAGAGAACATGTCACCAATGAACGGATACGAGAAATAATGAAGGTCACACATACAATAAATGACGAAACCAACGAAATACAACTACGATGGTTTGGTCACGTATAAAGAATGCATGAAGATAGAATCCCAAAACAAGGGCAAAAATGGAAACTGCAAGATAGAAGAAGATGAGGTAGACCGAGGAAAAGTTGGCAGGCAGGAATAAACAAAGCCATGGATGAAAGAGGTCTGCAAGTAGATTAATGTACGGACAGAGAGGAATGGCGAACGGGTATCGGAAGACGAAGAACGTTATAAACCGATAATATAATAATAATGTAAAAGTACCAGCTTTTTAAATCCTAAAGTCTAGGGATGGCGCTTGTTGAACAAAAAACCGGTTTTTGGTTATACCGGTTTTTTTAACTTACGGTTTAACCTGGCGGTTATAACCGGTCAAAAAATCGGTTGTTCCAAAAACAGGTTTTCGGTTTTTTTTAATCAAAAGCAAATACTCAATAAGTTATAATGTTACATTTATATTGCACTTTGCTCAATTTTCCTCCCGAAAAATTCCCCAACCAATTCAACCTATAAAAATTTTCCCAGGCGCTTTCAAGTTACCCTAAAAATGGGCCAGAGTACCCCAATCTCTGATTCGTCGCTCGTTGTAGACGGCGTCGGCGTATATTGCGTTGTCAATAATTGGGATATTCCCAAAAGTGATGATCCTATCGATCTATCAAAATGTCCCTTGGATCTATCAAGTTTTAAAAAATGTCCAAATGACTTATAGGTATTTTACAAAATAAATTCGATAAACCAATTCAGTATTTACTTCTCTATTGCCATCAAAAAATTTCAGTAGGTAATATTTTTTAATACGTTTGTATAATACCTACCATTTATTTCGTAAGAATTATTTATTGTTTAAAAATTACATAATGGAGATTCCTAATCGTATTTCGGTATTCACATTATACAAGAGTCTCAAGTCTCAAGTACTCAAGTATAAACAATTTTTTAGCTGATGATGGTTGGAATATCGATTTCAAGCAGATCACATACTTTTATGTAAATATTATCATCACATGCACCATTTCACCAGTCTTTGAAATATTTATTAATCTAAATAACTATTCTCAAAATTGTTTCATAAAAGCTGATGTGACACTTTCGTCCAGTTCTCTATTAGTAAATAAAAGTTGAATTATGGTTGTTTGGGTTAATTACTTCGCATTTATTATTTATAATATTATATGATTAAGATCGAAAATATATAGAAATTTCTTCATTTTTCTCTAAATTAATTTTTTTCCACAGGCAACTTATTCGGTTTTGCAATGGTTATTACTTTAAAAAGAAAAAAACCGGTTATAACCGGGACAAAAAAACAACCGGTAAACGGTTGTTTCGAATTAAAAAAACTGGGTTTAGGTTATAACCGGTAGGTTTTTTCCATCCCTTAGTCGATTAATTTAGTTTGCAGTCAATACTAACAAAGTTATTCAAATTGTTTATAAGCCAAAAATGACTCTACTTTACTAAAATATTTTCGGAATGATAAAAATGAGTTTTTATTATTTTTTTAAAAACTTTGAAAACATAAGTATTCTTCTTTCATGTAGTTTCCACAAAATTGCTGTATCATTATTATTTTATGAAGAAAAGCATGCTTTATCATTGCAAAGAAAAGGATTTTTTATTAAACAAATTGAATAAAATGTAAACTAATTGACGAATCACCTTGAAATTTTTTGTTATATCTGGACTGAACATGGACTGTTTGACCCAAGTTTTCATGTAATATCAGTCTTAAGTTTATTTTTGCAAAAGTTTATTTTTGCAACTTCCGAAGCAACAAATAATCGTACCAAAATTCAAAAACTGCCATTTTAAACCTTTGTTCATCTACTAAAAATGAATACTCTATCTGATATAAGATATTTAATTACTTATTTTTACCTGTAGCGACTTAAACGAAAAGACTGTAATTTTCAGGGCCGTGCCGTTCTATGATGCGGTGAGGCAGCCGCATCAGGCGGCATCACAAGGGGGCGGCATAATCAGTAAAATCTAATATCTTCTTCTTCTTCAAGTGCCGTCTCCTAATCGGAGGTTGGATATCATCATCACTATCTTTAATCTATCCACCTCTGCTCTAAAGAGTTCTATACACCCCGAGCTTTAGTGGCATCTGCGTGTGACACTCAATATGACAGGGAAACTTCTTCCTCGCTTTCTTCATCTTCATTAGTCATTAGGGTTGCCTTGAGGTTGAACCAAGTCTACAATGTATTCATCCGTAAATTCTTCGCTCCCTTTGTCGTCAGCTTCAATCCATTCTGTAATTACACTTTCTTCTTAGTTTTCTGATCCATCTTGTATAGGGGAACGGGGAAAAATGGAGCTTATTCAAATTAGAAATCAAGCCATGGAGTTAACGACTAAGCACAAATGATGACACTGGCTCTGCATCAGTGACATCAATCTGAGATGGGTGGAAGAGGGAGAGAGACAGGCACAGCGACTCAAAATCAACGACAAAGTAAACTTTCAATTATTAGTTAGGCTAACTTTCGGATAATCCGACCTTTTCGGAATCCGAACAGGCTGTCCCCCCAATTAGTTAGGATTTGCGGGGTATTACTGTATATAGGTACCTACTATAATATCTGCGTTCCAATCGGCTGGTAGTCTGTTTTGTTCATATTTTTTGTTGTATTAGCTGGTTTATTTCCTTATGTAATTCTCTTCCTCTGTATTTTTTTCCACTGTTATTTCATTTTCTTCTGCTGCTTTTCCGTTTTCTATGTTTTTAATATTTGTTTTTGTACGTTTCCTTCTGTGAAAATTTCTACTTCGTTGTTATCTTGTTCTTCTTCATCTGTTTCCTTCATACCGAATAGCATTTTTTCGTAATATTCTTCTCATATTCTGCTGATCTGTTTGTCTTCAAACAGGGTTTCTCTTTTTTTTTTGTTTTTTAGTACTCTTGTTTTAATGCTGGACGTATTTTTTTATCTGACTTTTTTGTAAAATTGTTTTATTTGATGGTTTTCTGTCTTTTTTAATGTCCTCCAGCGAAACCCGTCATTTTTCTTCTTTTTATTTGTTGAGTTTGCTGTGTTTCTCGCTATTTTTTATTCTTCCCTGTTTTGTTTTGACGGATTGGTTGTTTATCCACGTCATTCTAGCGTAGTTTTTTAGTTTTCTGCGTTTCGCAATCTTGATCGTACGTAAATTACACATTTAAAATTGAAAAGGATTTATAGGTTCCAAATTAGCTAAAAGACGGTGTTTCAATCCCTGTTTGTGTATTATCGCTCCAAACCCTTCTTGGCAGTAGCGCACCCAGGGGGGAGGGTTTGGGAGTTAAACCCCCTTTCCCCCAGGGCATATGAAAAATATATAAATAATAGCAGGAAAATGTAACTTGTCTTTCACAAAATATAGAAAAAAATTTCGACGCCCAAGCCAACCCCCTTCCCCCCAGAGAAAAATTATAGGTGCGCTACTGCTGCTTGGATGTGTCCCGTTTTTTTCAAATTTATGATATGGTCACACTACAGTAGAAACGCTTCTTAATTCACGAGAGTATTCTACACACTTGTTCTTAATCCAGGATACAGTTTTTTGTGTCAAATTAGAATTTCATAATGGTAGATAAGTTTATTTTAATTTTCTAATCTATTTCAACAGTAGGACCCCCGCATACTGCAGACTTTTTACCTGCCGATAGTTTAGTCGGGTTGGGCCAAATTAAAGATTTTTCTTTTTAAAATATGTAAGAATGTAGTTCGTTTGGTATGGCATGAGTGCTTTAATTTTTTTTAAGTATGTATTCTATTTGTTTTTAATTTTGTAGACTAGCAGACTTAACTACTTTATGTAATGTGAAATTTAAGACTTACTCCTATATTTTAAATATTTTTCAAAATATTATTTTCTATATCCTTACATAAAAAAATATATTGAGTGTATGAAATAAGTAAGCAATGTTTTAAACATTTTTATTATTTTCCAGACACCTTTGCACCTATTAGTTGAACAAATTATATTATTAAAAATTTTGTACTTACTTTACTTAAGCCGTCCTCTTGTACCCTACGCTGTCGAGGTAAAAGTTTTGTAATAAAAAATTAAGAATTCAATTTTAACACTTCTATAATATGTTACAATTGAGCAATTAGACCAGCAGATTCGGCAACTGGTTATGAGAAATTCATCAATTTTAATGAACATACTTTTTAATTTTTTATTTTTGCAGTGAAAAAAAAATACATTGTTAATTATACAAAAAAATATCATTAATATATCACAACAATATTTTTTTCAACATACTACAATAATCAATTATAAAAATATCCGAAGTCTAAATTCCAACATTTGAGGTGACAACAGCGCAGTGGAAGCCATGAGGACATAAACTCAAATATACGGAGACCACTACAACCGCAAACTGAATAAATATATATTTGGATGCCATCAAAACCGTTAAAGTGATTTTAGATATACAGCAAGCGAACATGGCGCGCCTGACGGCAATTGCTCCAAGTAATGTGTATATTATTATACAGATAAGGTGACTGAGGACGTCCGGCCAATATTTTGTGTAAGCATTGTAGGAAGTGGTACCTTTCATTTGCGATACATTTTAGGGAAAGTCCTCGTGGCAACCGTATATCGGAGTTCACGAAGACCTGGAAGCCACGAGAGACTACGGTTTAACATGGGGGGACGTCATAAGATGCTAAAAATAAATATATATATATATATATATATATATATATATATATATATATATATATATAACTATATATATATATATATATATATATATATATATATATATATATATAACTGTATATATAACTATAACTATAACTAATATAATAATAACTAATTCAGTAATTTTTTGAAATTGGGCAACAATATCAATTTAGATCTCTGATGTAAATAATAACGTGCAACGGTATTTATAATGTACGAACCATAGTATGTATTAATTTTAAAATATGTAAAACTTTCTAGCTTTTAGCTTACTAATAGTGCAGTCACTGAAGGTGGAAATGAGCTACTACCTCCGATTTCGTTGAACCTTCATCGATTTGCATCAAAATTGGTGAGTGGTTAAAGGATATCTCAAGGGACAAAGGTGACATGGTGCCAACTTGCGCTTTTACCCTGGGGGTGGATGGCACCCCTTCTCGGAGGTGAAAATTATTTTATTAAAAATAACGCCATAATTCGATAGAGGGACTAACTCTAAGCAAAATTTGTTATATAAAGTTATTGAAATAAATCATACATTTTTGAGTTATTAAAGATTAAAGATTTTAATTTTTCGTGAGGAAAGGGCATGTTTTAACGGATTTTTTATAAATAATTCAAAAATTATAAGTTTTTACAAAAAAGTTATTATTACCAAAATAGAAGCTAATAAAAAATGAAATAAATTCCTTACTAGAAAAACCTTTTAGTGTTAACGAAAAGTGAGTTATAGGTAATTGGTTGTATATTTCTTTCGGCGACTACCCAAATCTAAGTATTCAAGCTTAAATAACGGGGAAACCATGCATTTTATAACATAAACTTATAAAACATTTGTCAAAGCATTTAAAAATATCTATCAGATGAGCCCACGGACAAGTTGATAGCATTAAAATTTATGCTACAAAATTTTTCAAAAGTTACCTTTTAAAAAATTTTCCAAAAAATGTTATGATTTTTTTAATAACTTCGGTAATTTTAAGGTATCAGATTCTATTAAAAACCATTCGAAAGCTAAAACTAAGGGCTTTTAAACCACGTTGAATTTAATCTTTTAAACCCCTTACTTTTTTTTAAAATAAAAGTTTAAATTGTACCGGTTACATGGCTCTCGAAGCAAAATTTAAGATTTAAACGTTTCTATCTCGGTTATTTTGTACCCTACAGAAACAGTAAAAAATATTTTGTACAGAAAAAACTAAAATTTCTTTGGGTCATTCCATTTCAAATCATTCAATTTTGGAGCAAAAAAAATTTTGGACCTCCGAGTTGTCTGAAAATTGGTATATAGCTTCTGCAGGACGTACAAATAAGATATTTAAGGTCAAAAAATCTTCTTCTTCTTTTTTTCTCAAAATGTTATTTTATGCGATTTTACAGTGATTTGGTGTTTATTTATACAAATTTGCATTTTCTATCGTAAAGTATCAATGAACAAAGTATCGTAAAGTACAATTTTTGTCGTGAGGTCGATATTTTCGAGTTAATTTTACTTACAAGAGACGCCTATATTTTTGACTATAATATTGCATGTAACTTTTTTGGTATTGCAATATAATTCAAATCCTTCTCACCACTTAAAGTCCTATGTTTTGTCTATCTGTGGGCAAATTTTCAGCCAAATCGATGATGATATATTTTGGGAATGGAGGAAAATGTAAAAAACGGTATTTTAACGTTTTTTACACTATAAAATTTGATCAAAAACTTGTTTTGATTCAAAATAACTTGTTATAATGCCATATAATGACATTTTTGAGTCCTTTCTATTAAAATATTATGTTTTTCATTGATACTTTACGACAGAAAATGCAAATTTGTTTAAATAAACACCAAATCACTGTAAAATCGCATAAAATCACATTTTGAGAAAAAAAGAAGAAGAAGATTTTTTGACCTTAAATATCTTATTTTACGTCCCGCAGAAGCTATATACCAATTTTCAGACAAATCGGAGATCCAAAATTTTTTGCCTGAGTGATTTGACATGGAATGTACCCTTTATATATCATTTTTTTCGTATATTGAGTATTTTTGGAGTTTTTATTAAAAGAAAATTATAATTACGATAATTTAAAAAATTCTGATTTTTTAAAATTATATCTTTTTTTCTAAAAAATATGCATTCTAAACCAGTCAAAATTGTTGAAATCATTACTTATGCTAATAAGGATGTGTAAGGATTTCTACAAATTTTAATTTTTGTGGAAATGGCGTATGTTTTATTTTTCACTTTTTCCAAAAAAATTCGAAAGGGTTCTCTTATTTTCATCATAACTTGCTTACTATTAATGGTATGAACTTCTTCTGGAGCTCATTTGATAGGTATTTCGAAGTACTTTGACAAGTGCTTAGTAGGTATATTTTATAAAATGCATCGTTTTCCCGTTATTTAAGCTTGAATACTTAGATTTGCGTACTCGTCGAAAAAAATAACTCACTTTGAATTAACATTAGTGTAGTTCTTTAAATTATAAGTGTGTTCAATTTTTTATTATCTTTAATTTTGGTAATTACAACTTTTTTGTAAGAGCTTATGGTTTTTGAGTTATACGTGAAAAACAGCTGTAAAACATGCATTTTTTACGAAAAAATAAAATCTTTTATCTTTAATCAAAAATTATCAATACTCAAAAATTATTGATTTATATTAATAACTATTTATAACAAATTTTGCTTATAATTTGTCCCTCTATCGATTTGTGGTATTATTTTGAATGAAATAATTTTCACCACCGAGAAGGGGTGACATCCACCCCCAGGGTAAAAGCGCAAGTTGGCATCATGTAACCTTTATTCCTTGAGGTATCCGGTATCCTCTAACTTGAAGTATCCTCTAACTCACCAATTGTCATGAAAATCGATGGAGGTTCAACGAAATCGGAGGTGAAAACCTTTAGTGACTGCACTATAATAACGTCTTTAAAACATTACTTTTTTCACCATCAAAAAACAAGATAACGGGAAACTGCTAAAGTTTTGAAGTTTTCCGGAACTTTGAACAT
The DNA here is from genome assembly GCF_917563875.1 of Diabrotica virgifera virgifera. NCBI lineage: Eukaryota > Metazoa > Arthropoda > Insecta > Coleoptera > Chrysomelidae > Diabrotica > Diabrotica virgifera. The sequence goes on from NC_065446.1 coordinate 48,509,996, forward strand.
TTCCTTCAAACCGCTATTAAATTAACTAAAGTGACTATTTTAACAGAACCTTTAAATATATTTCTTAAATAGTAGTTACGGTAAAAGTTAAATTTAACAAGACTATTAAAATTAAGTATACTCAGTTAAAGGGCTGGTTGATGTTTGTTGAAGTTTACGACTATGGGAAAGTTCTCAACAAGGAATAAACTTCTGTTCTAGTAGTAGCATTCAGCTTTTATCTATAAAGTAAATTTGTATGTAACTTTCTGCAGTAGATATGTATTAAGGCTATCAGGTACAGAATGTATTTCTACTTGTTTTGAAATTGTATGAAAGTTTGATAGAGGTTTCATTGCTTTTTTACTAGAATATTTAGTACATTCAATAAGAGTTGCACAAATTCATCCAGAGATTATCCTAACAACTGACAAATAGATCGGAACAAGCAATTAGACTTCGCAAGTTCTAGATTTTCAGCCAACAAGACCAGAAGTAGAACTTCGATGTTTGAATGTCGATATCTGAACTCTGCAAAATACTTACTTAAACGGAGACAAAGTGGTTATTAATAGAGACAGAAATAGATAAAATCAAAAAGAAATTCTGACACCAACAAAACCAGATGACGGAGGAAATCTTAGATTTAATGGAAGAAGGACCTCAACATAAAAAAAATATAATCAGATGTACAAAAATGTGGATAAACAAATAAAATCCAAAATTAAGCCTGCAAAAGAACAAAGGTTAAAAGAACAATGCGCAGAAATTGAAAAATACCAGAAAAGACATGATCGTTTTGACACACAAAAACATTAAAGAATTAACTAAGAACAACAGAAAAAGGAAACCGGGAATACAAAAAGATATAAATGGGAAACTTGTGTTGAGTACTAACGAAAAATGAAAGAGATGGACAGAATACATAAATGAATTGTTCAAAGACAATAGAACAGAGCAGATGGAAGTAGAAGTAGAAGATGATAGGTACGATTTTAAAGATGTTAAAAGAGAGTTAAAACAGCAAAAATGATAAAGCGGTAGATCCAGACCAAATCCCAGTAGAAAGCTTAAAATGCATAAATGGTGAAACCTTAGACATTATCGTAGAGTTGTTTAACACAGTGTACAAAACAGGAAACATACCAAAACAAAGGTGTTTTATCTTTTGTGCTATCCCTAAAAATACAAACACTTAAAATTGCAGTGAATACAGAACAATATTATTAATAAGTCACATTCTCAAATTATTCTCAAACAAAGAATACATGGTCGTATAAATAAAAAACTGGAAGAATGAATAAATGATAGGCAGTTTGGTTCAGAAACGGACTGGGAACCAGAGAGGCGTTATTTGCTTTTAATGTGTTAGCTCAAAAATGCATGAATATGAATGTGGATGTGCGTGTTTGTTACGTTGATTTTGAGAAAGTATTTGACAAAGAAGGACATGAAAAATTTGTCCAAATTCTAAAGACAAAAATAACAAACCTTTACGGGAGTCAAAGTGAGTTTAGCTCAGTTAGCTAGAGCTTAGTAACAAACCTGCCATATTTTTGTGAGTTTAGCTGTTGCCGATCTGGCCATGGTCATGCGTCAATGGATCTTGTCTTCGCATGCTCCACTGAAGTAAAAACGGAGCCTTAGTAATTAAATTGTTTGACCACTTCGTAACCTGCCATGTGTCTTATCTTTGCCAAACTGTTTCTGTCTGCGACATTGTACATGCATGTAAAGTTTCATGAATGGCGTCATTTCTATTTCAAAGATATTTAGATGTTTCTATACTTTATTCGAACTCTGTATACAGGGTGGGCCAAAGAAAAGAGTCCACCTCGATATTTGGCAGTACTTATTAGATTTCAAGAAAATGCCGAAAGTGGTCGATTTTTATTTTTATATTGCAATTTTTTGGCATATATTTCATACTAGTGACGTCATCCATCTGAGCGTGATGACGTAATCGATGATTTTGTTAAATGGTAATACGGGTCGACTGGTAGCTCATTTGACAGGGCGTTCAATTTTCTGTTGTTCTGAAGCAATTTTCTTGTGGCATTTTTATAATCAATTACTTTTAATGGGAAATAAGCCACAATTTTACAAAAAAAAATTGATTTTATTACCGTTTCGACGTCCAAGTCGGGTGTCGTTGTCAACAACAATTTTGTTACTTAGCAACAACATTTTTGTTTATTAGTATTATTTTGTATTTTGACAACGACACCCGACTTGGGCGTCGAAACCGAAACGTTAATAAAATCATTTTTTTTTTTGGTAAAATTGTGGCTTATTTCCCATTAAAAGTAATTGTTCAATTGTCTATTCAGTAATATAAACATTAATATCATTATTTATACAGGGTGACCAAAAGAATAATTTTTGAATTAAATTAATTGACGCAAAAAGAAGAATATAATATATATGCTCAAATGAGCTACCACACAACCCCTATTCCTATTTAAAAGTCATCACGCCTAGATAGATGCCATATTCAAAATGTATATTAAAAAATTGTAATTTAAAAATAAAATTCGACCTGTTATTGGGTATTTCCTTAAAATCTAATAACTACTGCCACATATCGATTTCTTTAGCCCACCCTGTATACTATTAGAGTTTTTTCATAAACTGGTATTTTAGTCCTATTTTCAATGATAATGATGAAACCTTGCGTGAAATAAAAATTGCTCTATCAAATTGATTCAATGGGACATTTTTATTCTTAAAATGTCGCCGCAATAATTTCATTTTCGTTGGTATATAACCACCAGATTATAACTAATATAATACATATCTGAAGTTGTAACTTGTTGTTTAATAGCGTGCCCTTTGGTTTCATAGAAGTGTTCTAGGGAGACAACTTGTCAGGAATGTTATCGACAAATTAATTAGTTAATTATATCAGGCGTACTCATCAAACCTGTGTTAGATGTGGAAGTGATTGTTGATATTAAATCATGTACAGAGTATGTGATATATTAGGAGTTTTCACTTAATAGTATAAACATTATTTTATATTTTTTTATTTAATTTTTATCTTATTCTCGTTTTTTTTAGAATAGCGGTATACTCATGTTCAGTAATTAATCTTAGTGTTGGTTATGGAAATTGACATAAATCCAGTTTTGAGTATAGAATTTAACATGATAAAGACAGGAACAATCAATCATTATGAGATGAATAATCTAACTAACCAATTTAATTTTAAAAAAGCCAATTTTCCTATGTTGTGTGATTTATTGAGGAACTGTAACTGGGATAATTTAGGATTTATACAAGATATTGACATTGCAGTTGACTATTCTTATCATAAAATTTATGAAATATTTGAGGTGTGTGTACCTAGATTTCGAACTAAGAGTAGAATAAACAAATTTCCTGTGTGGTTTACTCCAGAGATTATTCGTTTGCAAAGGGAGAAAGAGTTTCATAGGGGTATGCAAAATGTAGCGGTTTATCATGTAACTGAATATAAAAGACTGCGAGCACTTTTAAAAAATAGGATCAGGGAAGCGCATGAGTCATACATACATAATGCCGAAAACAGTATCAATACTAGCCCTAACTTATTTTGGAATTTGGTAAATAGAAACAAGAAAACGAGTATTGACATTGAATATATAATTAATGGAAACAATGAAATAATTTCTGACAGTAAAACAATTTCCCAAGAGTTTGCTGATTATTTTAAGTCTATATATGACCATAAATCTTCTACATACGATTTAAATTTTATTAATTCTAGTCACAATAATTCTCCTTTGCTCAGTTTCACTAAAGTTACAGTGCGTGATATACATAACGCATTTTCAAAATTAAAACCAAAGTTTTCTTCGGGACCTGATGGTATTCCGGGGTATATATTTAAAGCATGTCGCGACTACCTTACATATCCTCTAATAATTATCTTCAAAAAAATAGTAGATAATAATTATTTTCCGAAATTGTTTAAAGTGACTAAGGTAACTCTTATCCATAAAAAAGGTTCACGAAATGATTGCAAAAATTACAGACCTATTGCAATTTTGAATTGTATAGCAAAAATGTTTGAACACATCTTACATGAAAAAATGTATGCACATGTACAGAAAATGATATGCCCACAACAATATGGATTTTGTAAAAATAAATCTATTGAAGCTAATTTATTATTATTTACTAATTATATTAATGATGTCATAGTCAACAAGAACCAGGTAGACGTGGTATACATTGATTTCGCCAAAGCCTTCGATAAGGTCAACCATGATATTCTATTAGAAAAATTATTGTACTTTGGGCTAAGCAATTCATTGCTAGAACTTTTTGTAACATACTTGACAGATAGATGGCAATTTGTATCATATAAAAGAGATAAATCGGAGGTTTTCCTGGTGGAATCAGGTATACCACAAAGTTCAAATTTAGGACCGCTATTATTTTTACTGTTTGTGAATGAATTACCTTCTTTAATTACATCTCGGTGCCTTTTATATGCGGATGATTTAAAAATATTTAGAGAAATTAAAGATTTGAATGATTATTTTCAATAACAGTACGATTTAAACGAGATTTATGATTGGTCAATACGTAATAAACTGTATTTTAATTTGAACAAATGTACGATCATAACATATAGTCGTCAGGCAAACCCTAGTTATTTTATGTACAATATGGGAAATAATAACTTACATAGGGTCAATGAAGTGACGGATCTTGGTATTACGTTTGTAAATAATTTAAGTTTCAACTTACATGTGCAAAATATTATGTCTCAGTCATACAAAATGATGGGACTTATTAAACGTGTAATATATAAATTTCATAATATCGACTCAATTAAACGGCTCTTTAATTCATTTGTTAGAAGCAAATTAGAATTTGGGAGTATTGTCTGGAGTACCTTATTAAATAGTGGTCACATGCGGCAAATTGAATCAATTCAAAACAAGTTTATTAAATATTTATTTTACAAAAAGCATAAAATATAGCCAGAATATGATTCGTATCAACCATTAAGAAAAGAATTTAATATAAAAAAATTAGAGCAAAGAAGACTTTAACGTTGTTTAATTTTTCTCCATAAACTATGTAATCACTCAATAGACTCGCCTGATCTTTTGGGGCAAATACAATTTTATGTCCAGGATCACAGAACCCGTCCAAGAAACATATTATTTTTTGTAAATACTTCTAGCCCACTTAATAAAATGTGCCAAATTTACAATGATTTAACAACAACCACTTGTCTGGAATTATTTGGAATAAACTTGCAATTATTTAAACGTCTATTGCATGAATAATATAAAGAGTTTTTTTTTTATTATTTTTAACGTTTTTGCTGGTAAACATCTGTCGTTTTTGTCTCTATTACCTCGATTTATTACATTTTGTGCATGTTGTACTAAACTGTTGTCATTGTAGATACGGATACATGTAAGTAGGGAAACCTGTTTGTATCTGTTATTAATAAATAAATAAATAATATTATAAATAAATTTTTTAGTGTTTTTCCCTTGCAAGCGTGTAACAGGCAGGTGTGTAACACAAAAATAAATTAAGGCCTTGCTGCTCAGAATGGGAAGATATGTGTGGGTGGTTGTAGAAAAGAATAATTAAAAGATGAGAACTACTAGAGCTAAACTAGAAATATTGAATAAATAAAACAAAGAAAACAAGTTAGAACTAAATTTCCAAAAAGGTCGCCGTTTTTTCTTTTATTTGAGAGACAAAGAGACACAATCAAAATACAAATATAAATAATGACAAGTAACCAAAAAACAAGTAACAATCACACCTACTTTATTTAGTCTTAAGGTGATACAGTAGCGATCAACAGGTAGCGAAAACGCGTTCCAAGATTGCGGCTGTAATTTTGAAATTTTTTTCGAGATATTTGGCACACATATTCGTAATATAATAAAGAATGGCGGTACAGAGCCCAATTTGAAAAATATATTAATATGTGGAAATTACTCTGTAATTAAATACAATATTAAAAAAACGAGCCTGTATCGCCATTAAGAAGAACAAAAAAATACACTTTGTTCAAATAAACTTTTTTATCCGATGCCTAGATTTTGTGTCATTTTGGAACTACTAATGAAATAAAAAATTTTAGTACTTCCAAAATGACACAAAATCTAGGCATCGGATAAAAAAAATTATTTGAAGAAAGTGTATTTTCTTGTTCTTCTTAATGGCGGTACAGGCTCGTTTTTTTAATATTGTATTTAATTACAGAGTAATTTCCACATATTAATATATTTTTCAAATTGGGCTCTGTACCGCCATTCTTTATTATACAGGGTAGCGAGAAAGTATGGAAACACGGTGATTTCTCGGAAACCGCTTGAACGATTTTTATAAATTTTGGTGGGTAGGGGTGTCCTAAGGCGGTCGATATTATAGTGGTAATTACATGGTTGTCAAATCTTCCGTTTTTCTGAAAATCTAATGGACTTTCTTATTTTAAATGGAACACCCTGTATATTTTTTGAGTTTTGAAGTTCGTAAGAAATACTAATTATTTTTCATGTTATGTTCTCTATACCTAAATGATACAATTCCGGAGTTATTGCTACATTTACTAAAAAAAAAATTTAACAATAATTTATAAAAATCAATTTTTTCGCCCCATGTAGACATTATTTTAGGTTCTTTTGGTCATTGGGAATAAGAAAAGTCTTTTGTAATTTTCCTCAAAAGTTAATCGTTTCCGACTTATAAACAATTTAAAACTGAAAAAAATCGAAAAATAACGATGTTTAAGGTTCAAAAACACAAGTAAAAAAATCATTTTTAAAATTACAAAGTACCTAAATTCAAGTTTAAACCTTTTTCTATCAGATCTCTATAAGAATTTTTGGCATATTTTATTCTAAAACATTGTTTTTTTAATTGTTAATAAAGCTCATATGTGAGGACGGGCTATTGGGCTGAATTAACTAAAAAATAATGTTTTATAATGAAATAAGACCAAATCACTTATCGGCATATGATAAAATAAGGTTTGAATTTAGGCACTTCATAGTTTCAAAAATAATATTTTTTACTTATGTTTTTGAACCCAGAAAATCGTCATTTTTCGATTTTTTTCAGTTTTAAATTGTTTATAACTCGGAAACGATTAACTTTTGAGGAAAATTACAAAAGACCTTATTTGTTCCCAATGACCCAAAGAAGATAAAATAAGATCTACCCGGTCCAAAAAAATAAATTTGTATAATTTGTTAAACAAATTTTTTTTAATAAATGTTGCAATAACTCCGAAACTATGGCATTTAGGTATAGGGAACATAACACGAAAAATAATCCGTATTTCTTAAGGACTTCAAAACGCAAAAAATATACAAGGTGTTCCATTTAAAATAAGAAAGTTCATTAGATTTACAGAAAAACGGAAGATTTGACAACAATGTTATTACCACTATAATATCGGTCGTATTAGAATACCCTTACCCACCAAAATTTATAACAATCGTTCAAGAGGTTTCCGAGAAATTACCGTGTTTCCATACTTTCTCGCTACCCTGTATTACGAATACGTGTACCAAATATCTCGAAAAAATATTCAAAATTACAGCCGCAATCTAGGAACGCGTTTTCGCTACCTGTTGATCGCTGCTGTTTCCTCTTAATAAAAATTTATGAAAATTGTGATTTTGCTGTCTAAGAGAAAAAGAGATTATCAAAAAAATTAAAATACAAATTTCTTACATACACATACAATAACTATTATTCTAACTAGTGAGACTAGTGAGGAAAGTGATGTTTTCCCGCAGGCGATTGCCATTGACCCGAACCACGCGAAGCGGTGTTCGGACAAGCAGTCGAGTGCAGGAAAGATACTTTCCGCATGAGTTAGAAACAATATTTTTTCTACGGCCGTACGTTTGGAAAAAAGCCACAACAAATAGAGTTATATCAACAAATACAACATACAACAATACGTAAAACAAAATTTTAAGTATCGATTCTTTAACGTCGGATCCCTCTCTCTCTCTCTCTATCTCTCTCTCTCTCTCTTGTCGTTTCCCCATTACTGAGGATCGTGATTTCTTCCAATATTCCTAACAATGTTTCTCCATTGGTCTCTATCTTCAGCTGCTCTAAGAGCTTCGCAGAATGAGTTTCCAGCTGAATGCTTTATTTGGTCAGACCATCTAGTTGGTGATCGTCCTCTTGATCTTCCCCCCGGAACGTTTCCAGAAACAATTAATCTCTCCAAACTGTTGTCACCTCTGCGAACCACGTGACCAAAGAATTGCAGAACGTTGCAGACATATTGTGGACAGCTTTTTTTAATATTGAGTTGGTTTAGAATGGAAACGTCTGTCCTATGAGCTGTCCAAGGTATGCGCAGCATTCTTCTCCAGCACCACATCTCAAAGGCATCAATTTTTTGGCGCTCGCATGAGAAAAGAGTCCAAGTCTCTGCTCCGTATAGAAATATTGAGAATACAAGGGCATTCACGACTCTCATCTTGATATTTTGAGAGATAGATCTGTTTTTCCAAACTTTAGTTAGGCGACTCATCGCATTTTTTGCCATAACGAACTTCTGCTTCACAGTTACCATCGTTAGTTATACTAGAATCGAGATAGATAAAGGTGTTTACTATCTGGTATTCCTGTAACATGTGAGTCAGTTGAATAGTGTCGAATCTGACGACCACCATTATTTTTGTCTTAGCGTTATTGGTTTTCAGACCAACTTTATTGCTTTCGTACTCAACTCTTGCAGAAGATCAAACATTTCTTGCTCATTTGCTGCTATAAGTAATTTCCCCGTCAGATACGGGGTTACAAACATCTACATCTGCGTAGAACGATCAGTTCAAATCCATATCATCTTCAGCCAATCCGAAGGATTACAAGCCGAATTCAAGGATCAGCTTGCGTCTGTGATAAATTTGCAAAATGCCACGAAAAGCCGGAGTGGAAATCAAAACGTCAAACATTTAGTTAATTAAAAGTTTGATTTTCATTACACTAATAATTGCGGCTTAATCCCATATAAACATAATACTTAAATTAAATAAATAGTTTTTTGTTGTAATAACCAAGCTACAGTTGAGTCCGCGAATCTTTACTGCAAGCGTCAAGCGATCGACTGCTAGTAAAAAAACAATGAAAATATATGTAGCTATTTTCCTAGCTATTGCGGAAAGTGATACTTTCACGCACGAGACTGCCGTTGACCCGAATGACGCGATAGCGGAGTTCGGGCAAGCATTCGAGTGCGGGGAAGACACTTTCCGCATGAGTTAGGAACAATATTTTTTCTAGGGCCGTACGTTTGAAAAAAGCCACAAAAAATAGAGGTATATCAATTTTTATTTAGAAGTGAAAATACACAAATTAATTCTTTGACAAGGTTCTCAAAACTAAACTTTCAATATAATGGGTTACCACAACGACGATATTGGTTTCCATGACGACGATTCAAAACCATTGTAATTGTCTACTGATCTGATTTTTAAATATTATGTCAAAATAATTTTATTTCATCGAATTATCAGTAGTAATTGCACAAGAGCTCTAAAATTATTGAATTTTTCCCGAGTGACACTTTAACAGTCTTAATTTCACGAGCCAAAGGCGAGTGAAATTATGTCAAAGTGTCACGAGGGCAAAAATTCTATATTAATTTTAGAGTTCGAGTGCAATTTGTTGCGATTATTTCATGAATAAAACTGTTCAAAACCAAAATTTTATTGTAATTTATTTATGTAAGTACAAATTAGTACAATTAAACACAAAGTTTTTATAAATATTTGACGACTGAAAGTCATCACTTTTATAATTTTTAAAACATTAATTCTCATTAATGTCACTGAATGTATTTTTTCGTAGCAACGAAGGGCATCTGACGTAATATACTTAACGACGGGCAATTATCAAAAATTATCGATTTAATTCAGATTTCTGTAGCTTTCTATTGGTCAGAATCTCCTATGAATGAAATAATCGCGCTAACTTCATTAAAACATGAACACAATAAGATAAATTTGAAATAAATTAGTAAATAATATCTAAATATTAGTTTATTGCATGTATTATAATATATTATAATGCCATATTACAAGGTATTTTACTTTCCCGCACGCCGTGCGGGAAAATTTACTTTCACGAACGCCGTGCGGGAAAGTGCAACTTTCGGAAACGAAATGCGTGCGTGAAAGTGGCTCTTTTAGCACGGCCGTAAAAAACTTTATTGCCCATTTCTATTCGATAAGAAGTTGTAACTACGGAGAGTTGTAATTAAAGTCATGTTTCATCTTAATTTTATTTGAATGTTGATGCATGGTACGTAATTACCGATGGCCAAAAGCAAGCATGATGAGAGATGTTCGTCAATTAGCCGATTACGATAATTTGATTTCACGACCATCATTTGGGAAAATGCAGACTCACAAAATTACATTGATCCAAAGAATACTGTGAGCTGCAGAGCTACCTGCATCAAAGACAGATATTTGTCAGACGATATCAAAGACCAAAATTTCGTATCGGTTGCTCTGGATTTAAGGTGTAAATCCGAAATTATTTTCAGTACCTCATTTTGAACGGAAATAATCTCCATATTGAAAGTAATGGATATTTCAGTAGCAATTTTTTACATCTCTTCATAAGAAAATGGATTATACATGAATGTTACAATATCTGTCAGTTTTTTAAAATCAGCTAAACGTCTTGCAAACTCGCTATGAACTGCCTGTAGCTCCATCTCCTAATAAACTTTTTTTCAACGATGGAAAGTTGTTTAACTCCTTTCTGTTCATTGGATTAATCAATATTTTCAATTTTCTGGTTGACAAAAGAATGTACTGCGCTCGTCATATCGATCATTGTTTTATTCGTATCCTGTAGTTCCAAATTAAGGAGGTCCAAATGATTTGTTAAATCTGATACGAAAGCCAGATCACTGAGTCATTTTTCGTTTTGAAGTAAATTAGCATCGTCCCCTCGTTCTTTTAGAAAAGAAATTATTTCCGTAAGTAACTCCTGGAAGCTATCTGAAAATTTTCCACGGCTCAACCACCTCACATCTGTATGCAGAAGTAAATCGGTGTGTTCCGCAGAGTCGCCAGCTTTCAATTGCCCTTTAAAAAGACGTCGTTCCAAGCTTCACGCTCTGATTGAATTCACAATTGTTTTTGTGATCTTCATGATGTCGTTCATATTTAAAATTTTGGAACACAAAACATGGTGGTGAATGCTTCGTTTAGATTCGTTTAGATTCCTTTATTCATGTCAATAACACAAGTGTTTAACACATGTCAAATAAAATTACACAAAGATTTGGACGCAATACAAATTAAAAAGATGCACAATACGACTGAGAGTATTAATAACATTAAATACTAACATTAAAATCACATTAAATTTGACTACATTAACAATGGACATTGCTTAAAGTCATAAAATCCTAAAATTTAAATGCAAGAAATTCCTCATTACTATAAAAAACATTTTCTAACAAAATATCTTTAATTGTATTCTTGAATTGATTTAATGGAAGACACTTTAAACTATCTGGAAGTTTGTTGAAAAATTTAATAGCCCAGTATCCTGGCCCAGTTTGACACCTCCTCAATCTCCAGTAGGCTGGCACGAGATGGTGTTTATATCGGGTGTCATGTTGGTGTATGTTCTCATGGGTTTCAAAGTGCGCCCCTCCCCTCTTGATAAACATTAGGTTCTCAAGTATATATAGAGATGGAACAGTGAGAATTCTTAGGGACCTATATGCTTGCCTACAATCATCCCTATACCAAAGACCAGCAAGAACTCTAACTGCCTTACGCTGCCAACCAAAGACTGTCAACATTTCTGCTGAATGACCCCAGACTAAAATGGCATAGGCTAGCTGAGACTGAAAAATTGCATGGTACGCTGTTATTAATACTTTATGTGAAACATTAGATGCCAGATTCCTGAGTACAAACAGATTTTTTGCTAGCTTTTTACTTAGACTGTTGATATGTTCACCCCATTGAAGCTTGGGATCTAATAATACACCCAGAAATCTGACACTGCTCATACCATCATTTACATTCTGTGTGTCTCTGAGAGAAAAAACAACTCTGTTGGTTTTTGCTGCATTGAGCAGTAATCGGTTTACGCAAAACCATTCATTGGTCACTGACTGTGCAGACATAGAACCCTCAAGCGACTCCCCAAGTGTATCAGTTGTAAAAGACACTGTGGTGTCATCGGCGAAAAGTGTGTACTTTGCATTTGCGTTAATGCTCGTAAGGTCATTAATATAAATTAGAAAGAAAATGGGTCCCAGAACAGAGCCCTGGGGAACCCCAATATTAACAACACTCTTTCCCGATAACACCCCAGAGACCCTCACAACCTGTGTTATGTTTTCTAAGTAAGATTGAACTAGTTTTACACTGTAAGGACAGAAGTTGTATTTTTTGAGTTTTTGCAAGAGCATTCCATGATCTGCACAGTCAAATGCCTTGCTCAAGTCACAAAACAGAACAGTATTAAACTGCAACCTATGAAAGGAGTCTACAATATGTGAGACCAAGTCCAGTATGCCAAGTACTGTGGATTTGTCCTTTCTAAAACCGAACTGAGAGTCTGAGAAATAGTTATTATTTTCAAAAAATGTGGTTATTTGTACTGCCATAGCTTTTTCAACAATTTTAGAGATTATTGGAAGCAGCGAAACAGGTCTATAGTTTTCTGGATTCTTAACGTCCCCTTTTTTATAAATTGGTGTAACAATTGCTTTTTTAAGGACTGATGGAAATTTATTTTCTTTAAAGCATAGATTTATTAGTTTAGTGAGTGGGCTTATAATAATATTTTTAATCATTTTAATAAGGTTAACATTAAATCCATATATATCATGGCTATTTTTATTCTTTAAGCTGTTTATTATATCCCTCGTTTGATTAATAGTACATTGTTGACCGGGTAGGAAAAGCTTAACATTCCTGGACGACTGTGAAGATTGCTAAGTCGAGGCGCAAGCCGAGACTTAGCAACACAGAGTCCAGGAATGTGTCTTTTCCTACGAGGTAAACATACTATTTTTCCGCAAATCGTTTAAAATTCGACAGATATTGATTGATTTAAAAAAAAACGCGATAATTTTATTCCCAAATAAATGGTGCTTTGAAATTCCTAATAAAATTACTTGGGTTACTATGGAAACGTATTGAGGTTGAATTGTCAAACTTGACACTTATAAATTTAATTGCTGGTGTTCTCGAAAGTAAAATGATAAGTGATGATGAAATTTCCATTCCTGGGACTCCTCCAGAGCTGGTTGAGGCAGTGAATACTGCTTCATTAGAATTATTGCCAAAGAAATCAAGAGAAAAGTACGAAAATGCATACAGACGTTTTATGGATTATCGCATGAGTAAAAATACGAGTTCTTTCTCAGAAAATGTTGTAATGGCATACTTCCTAGACCTTTGTTTAAAGATGAAATCTTCAACATTATGGGCCAATTATTCAATGCTGAAGTCAACCCTTGCACTTAAACACAATGTAGATATATCTACATACTCAAAACTTCGTTCTTTATTGAAACGGCAAGCTCAAGGTTATAGGGCAAAGAAATCTAAGATTTTAACGAAGGAAGAAATTGAAAAATTTATCCAGGAAGCTCCAGATAATAGTACATTGTTTACCGGGTAGGAAAAGCTTAACATTCCTGGACGACTGTGAAGATTGCTAAGTCGAGGCGCAAGCCGAGACTTAGCAACACAGAGTCCAGGAATGTGGCTTTTCCTACAAGGTAAACATACTATTTTTCCGCAAATCGTTTAAAATTCGACAGATATTGATTGATTTAAAAAAAACGCGATAATTTTATTCCCAAATAAATGGTGCTTTGAAATTCCTAATAAAATTACTTGGGTTACTATGGAAACGTATTGAGGTTGAATTGTCAAACTTTAAAAAACACTAACAACTGTACGGAAATATCATTTCCTTACAGTAAGGAAATGACATTTCCTTACAGTAAGGAAGTCCTGACTTTTTCTTCAAGAAATTTTGACAGGAATTTCAAAATTTCCTGGCGATTTGCGGAAAAGAAAATTTAATGATTAAGGTAATTTACAAGGTTTTAATAGCAATGTGTTTTCTATCATTTATGTAGAACACTAACAACTGTACGGAAATATCATTTCCTTACAGTAAGGAATAGCTATTTGTATAACAATTGAGCAAAGTGCTACTTTTCCTCACGAGAATGAAGTTTACTACCCGACGCGTAGCGGAGGGCAGTAATCATTCAAGGGAGGAAAAGGCACTTTACTCCCATGTTATACATATGGTTTTTCCACCTTCCTCAAATAACAAGTCATTTTTTTATTTTTACTTAATTTATTTATGTAACTAACCAACAAAATTTATTAGAACTAAAACTAGCAAGTAGGTACAATATAACTGTCAACTGTCAAATATAAGTCAAATTATTAATGTAAACATTGTTAAATCAAAATAACAATTTACTGTTTTTTACCATTCTGCAAAATAATTCTGTTTTATAAATAAACGTTAAATGTATAGATACTTACGTAATAGAAAATAGATATTGTACAGGGCGTCAATAAGTTATATTTCATGAATGACGTCACTTTTACTTTTCCTCCCTAGGGAGGAAAAATATTTTCCTCCCTAGGGAGGAAAAGTACAACTTTGCTCCCTACAATCAGGTCCGGAAAAGTATACTTTCGGTAGAGGTAGGTGGAAAATGACATTTCCTTACAGTAAGGAAGTCCTGACTTTTTCTTCAAGAAATTTTGACAGGAATGTCAAAATTTCCTGGCGATTTGCGGAAAAGGTAATTTCAAGAAATGAAAAGGTGTCTGTATGATTGACATAATTAATTTTATTAATAAAGTCAATATTTAATTTTGGAATGTCTTTAACTATATTAGTGGCAATTTGGGAAAAATAATCATTGAACTGGTTTGGCGTGATCTTGTGATCTTCTAATGAAGACCCTGATTTTCCTCGATATTTGTTTATCATGTTCCACATGGTTTTCTGTCGATTTTTTTGAATTTAATATTATTTGGTCATTTGACCTCACTTTGGCTTTCTTAATTTCATTTTTATAAATTGGTTTCTGAATTGTTTAAGTATATGATGGTTATTATCATTTTTATGTTGCCTATAAAATTCTTCTAAAAATTTTAGATGTTCCCGCATTGCCTGTAGGTCATTTGTAAACCATGTGATTTTTTCAGATTGGTCTGATCTTACTCTATATTTTTTTTGTGAAAAAGATTCTAAAAAACAACTTTCAAGAATATTCATAAAGTGACAGAATTTTAATTCAACATCAGTGTTATCTTCATAGATAAAATCCCAGTTTACTTCCGATACTTTGTTGAAAAATATGTTCTTACCTTTTTCAGTTATAGGCCTAATAAGCATAGTTGTCTCAGTAAAACCTGTAACCTTTTTTTGAATCTCAAATTTGACAATCTGGCCTTTGTGATCTGAAAAACCAGTCTCAAAAACCTCAGCAGAGTACAGGGGCAATCCAGGATCCATGAAAATGTTATCAAGACACTTATTACCCCTTGTCGATTCATTTATAGTCTTGACTAGGTGAAAACCTTCAAGAACGCCTTGAAGTTTACGGGCACTTGCATTGTCAACAAGAAAGTCCACATTGAAGTCCCCAGCAACAAGGACTTGTTTACTTGGGCTTAATGTGCCTAGAACTCCTTCAAGAGAGTCCAAAAAGATGTCAAACGGGCCAGAGGGGCTATGGTATACTGCTAAAACTAACAAGTTAAAATCTTTTAGACATATACAACAATATTCTATACAAAAATCAATTATAAAAGTGTCATTATTAACAACATTAAAACATATAGTATTTTTGACGAAGATCGCAGAACCCCCTCCTCTATTTTGTGACCTTGCCGTGTAGTTGGCCAATCTGTAGCCCTCAATATGGACTGTTTGGATTTCCTCGTCTGCCAGCCAGTGTTCTGTAAGGCATAGAATGTCAACATTCTTGTCCTTGATGCATGCCTCCAAGAGACCAATCTTATTTCTCAGTGACTGCATATTGAGATGAAAAACACTAAGAGGTATTGGAGATTCACTTGAGTTTATATCTTCTTCATATTTTGTCCCTGGTGGCTCTGGATATTCATAAAATGGTTGACTGAGATCCCAATTGGCCAAAGGGACGTATCAACAATTTCATTTGCCTGATCTGTGGGAACTCCTAGCTTGAAGGAACTTCTTTGATCATCCTTTTTAGTGTACATTTTCTGGCAAATAAACCCTGCTTTCATTCCATTCTCCATTAAATGAGCCTTAACGGCTGCCGAGTCCACTGAGGGGTGGAAGCCGGTTATAAAGAACCAAGTTTTGGGGGATGGTGATTCAGCTACCTTGAGTGTTGTGACACTTGCAGCTGTGCCTCTGATTGGTGCCGGTCTACGATTTTTAGGGGCTGCTCTCTTTCTGTTTTGGACAATGGTCCAACCTTCAGTAGTTTCACTCTCATTGGTATTTGTTAACTGATGTTTTTGAAGTTGAGATATTTTGGACTCAGAATTATTGATTTCCGAATCCAAAATCTGTTTTGTTTTTGTTTTCTTTGTCATGTCGTTGACGTTGACATTATTGACTTTGACTTTTGGCGAATCCATTGCTACCAACTGTTGTTCGTTGCGTTCGATTTTCGTTTCCATCTGCTCCGTTTGATCCGGTTTCAATGCGCCGGCGCCTGAGACGTCATCGTCAGCGTGAGAGGATATGATGAAGGCAGGCGAAAGGTGCGGAGAAGAGGACGAAGGATGTTTACCTTTCTTTGAGCGTGAAGTCACCGGTTTTTTTATGGCATTCTCATACTTTTCCTTCCACAGATTGGCATTTTCCTGTAGAATCTTGTTTTTGTCAGTTAATTCATCCACTAACCTTCTCAAATCTTTTATGTTCTCTGGTGTTACATTTTGGCTATCTTTGTCTTCTTTAACCTCGGTCTTCTGAGCTTCCACATCACAACAGTAAATACGACTTTTGTCGACGAAAACTACTTTTCCGGCCCAATTTCTGTTCACACAGGAATTGTGGAAAAGGCTACCGCACTTAACACAGATTACCACAGTAGAACTTTTCGTTTTGCAGCATTTAAATGCCGTTTTATCGGGAGCGTCGTCTTTCGCATGTTTCACAGCTGACGCCATCTTGACAGATGCTGCAATGAAATGAAAAAAAAAAACGATGGAAAGTCATCGTTAACTCGACATAATGCAAGAAATCCATTGTTAACGCCAGTCATGGATGGTGCACCATATGTTGTAATACACACTAGCTTGTAAATCGGCAGCTCGTATTGTTTTACAAAATTTAAAAAAACGTTGTTACCTTCTCCGCGAGTTTTTTCTTTCAGAGACAGCATTGTTAATTAACAATGATCCTTCTTTAGCCAACATATCAGAAAATACCATCCGAATGAAAATACACAAATAGGCGGTATTGGCATATCGGTTGCAAATTGCAAAGAAAAGTAATATACACTTCATGATATCACGGTTAACTTTGCTTTCCAAATCTTTGCCCATGACTTCGATACGTCTAGTAACCATTGGACGTTACAACCGGACTTCTTTGGTAGCAGACCTAATACCTTTTCCATTTTTATTTTTTTCGCGAATCGCGATCGACTTCAAAAACTTTGGCGATCGACCGGTCGACCGCGATCGACCGGTCGACCGCGATCGACCCTTTGAGCACCGCTGATTTAAAGCATACGAAATAAGTCGATGATAAGTCGGAAATTGAAATTTACTAAACGCAACAGCAAGTCACTTACTGTCACTTGCTGTTGCGTTTAGTAAATTTCAATTTCCGACTTATCATCGACTTATTTCGTATGCTTTAAATAATCATGGGTAAAGATTCGTCTTTTAAAGTCTTTTAAATATTCGTCTTTTAAAATAATGACGGGTAAATATTCGCGGACTCAACTGTATTTTATTATCAAACACCAAGTAAAACCACTTATTTAGACTAAGCTTCAAAAAGATAAAACATATCTAGGATATTATACATTTTTTTTAAATGCTAATTTGGAAAATTACAGTTACTTTTATAGTCCAGAGAAATAAGATTTTTCTCGTTACACATCCCCCTCCAGGTCTAAACCAAATTTTTGAGTAGTATAGACATTTATAATAATAACCTATAATATGTTTCCTGCAGCCGATATTGATGATATACATAGTTATAAACAAATGAAGATCAAAAAACTACTACTAAAAAGTGAACCATTCTAAACAAATTTAAGAATAGGAAACTCATTTTTTTTTGAGTGAATTTGATGGCCTTGGCCGAGCCAATATTTAGGAAACTCATAAACCATATAAATAACTTCAATATGGCGTTCGCTGAATTTGTCTATCCTTATTTGTTGCTTAGAAAATTGCAAAATAGGTCATACATTTTGAGATTTTATAAATGTTCATAACTTATGTAAAAATTAAGTTAGAGCCTTCTTATTACACGGAATGTTGAGACTTCTTGTGCTTAAATTACATGTTAAATTTCAAAGCAATTGGTCAAATAGTTTAAAAGTTATTTAATTTATTTATCCCAAATTAATTTTTTTGCAACACTATAAGTCAGAAAATTATGAGGTTACAGTAACACTTCGGACAGTTTATGAAAGAAGAACATTTATACTATTAACTTAAGAGGAAACAGTAGCGATCAACAGGTAGCGAAAACGCGTTCCAAGATTGCGGCTGTAATTTTGAATATTTTTTCGAGATATTTGGCACACGTATTCGTAATATAATAAAGAATGGCGGTACAGAGCCCAATTTGAAAAATATATTAATATGTGGAAATTACTCTGTAATTAAATACAATATTAAAAAAACAAGCCTGTAGCGCCATTAAGAAGAACAAAAAAATACACATTTCATTAGTAGTTCCAAAATGACACAAAATCTAGGCATCGGATAAAAAAGTTTATTTGAAGAAAGTGTATTTTTTTGTTCTTCTTAATGGCGGTACAGGCTCGTTTTTTTAATATTGTATTTAATTACAGAGTAATTTCCACATATTAATATATTTTTCAAATTGGGCTCTGTACCGCCATTCTTTATTATATTACGAATATGTGTGCCAAATATCTCGAAAAAATATTCAAAATTACAACCGCAATCTGGGAACGCGTTTTGGCTACCTGTTGATTGCTACTGTATCACCTTAATTAAAAAAAATGACAAAAAGTAATTTTAAACAGTGTAAAATTATTTTGAAAAAACATGTCGATTTTTTGCTTACTTACAAACAATTAGAATAACTTTTTAACCGTTACCTGTAGAAAAATTATTTTTTTCATATTTAGAAAGAGTTAATTTTTATACACATTAAGAAAGAAAAATAATTGTCCTAGGACAATTAGGGACGAAGTTAGCCCCCTTTTTTAATTCACATGTTCTTGCAAAATAATTTTGCAATATTTAGAATGATTTTTTGTCATTTTTTTAAATTAAATTATTAGTGTAAATCTTCTTCTTTCATAAACTATCCAAAGTAATACTGTAACTTCATTATTTTCTGACTTATAGTGTTGCAAAAAAAATTAATTTGTGATAAACAAATTAAATAACTTTTAAACTATTTGACCAATTGCTTTGAAATTTAGGGTATGATTTAAGCACCAGAAGTCTCAGCATTCCTTGTAATAAGAAGGTTATAAGTTAATTTTTACATAAGTTATGAATATTTATAAAAACTCAAAATTTAAGATTTATTTTGCAATTTTGTAAGCAACCAATAAGGATAGACATATTTAGCGAACGCCATATTGAAGTTTTTTATACGATTTATAAGCTTCTTACTCTCAAATTTGTTAAAAATGCTTCACTTTTTGGTAATAGACGAAAAAAGCGAAAATTTACCGTTTTTTGATTTTCATTTGTTCATAAATATGTACATCATCAAAATCGGCTGCAGGAAACATATTATATAGGTTATTATTACAGATGTCAATACTACTCAAAAAATTTGGTTTCGGCCTGGAGGGGGTTGTGTCACCAACAGGATATTTTTTTTCCTTATTTCTCTGAACTATTGAAATACTTCTTTGTGAGAATTTTTATTCAAAGCTTTTGAAATTATTTAGCGAATACGACAACTAAACTAAACAGTAATTAAAAGCTTTTGCAGTTTCAAACTTTACTTTAGATATTTTGAATTAAAACTAGCTTGACTAATTAGTAGAGCACATCGACAAAATTCATCAAACATTGGAATATAAACTTTTGGCTTAATGGGGTGAAATAAAGAGTTTGTGGTTTATTCATTTTAAATACATGTTTTCATTAAGTCTTGCTCTGTCTGCCTAATTGGAATACGCGGGTTTAGTTATAAGATAATTATTCCAACCACAATTTATTAACACACATTCGTTAAAAAAGTAATATATCCAGTGATGAGTGCGCTTAGAACCAGCAAAATAACACAAAAAATTGAGAACATAACACTATCATGGCAGTCCCGATGGAGTACGTACAGTTCAATAAGTGGTACTCAAAATCACACATTAAAAGTGTGCTTTAAGGACTTCATAGCAGCCAGTCTGGAGAACATTTTAGAGTCGAAACAACAACGGCCAGAGTTCGAGACCGATTTTATTGGATTAACTGTTGGCGAGATGTAGAAGATTGGTGTAAGAAATGCGACTTATGTAACGGTAGAAAAGGCCATAGAACAAGAAATCGTGGTAAAATGGCACAATATCTTTCCGGAGAGCCTTTTGAACGATTTGCATTGGATATTCTTGGTCCACTTCCGACGACAGAGAGAGGTAATAAGTACTTAATGGTTTCAATGGATTATTTTTCAAAATGGCCTGAAATTCTATCCCTTCCTAATCAAGAAGCGACTGCAGTAGCAGAAAAATTCATAACACACGTAGTATCAAGACATGGAGACACGTCAAGGACGAAATTTTGAATCAAAATTATGGCAAGAATTAATGAAAATCTTGGGTATTACGATAACTCGAACTAAGCTTCTCCAAACACAAGCAGACAAAATGGTCGAAAGATACAATAGAACTATTTGTCAAGGAACTTTCTATCTTTCCTTACAAACTATCTTTCCCTCTGTTTGTGGCAGATGGCTCCCTATGGCTCAGTAGTGGCTCTCTGTGGCTCTGTAGCTGGCTCTCTATGGCTCTCTGTAGGTGGCTCTCTTTGGCTCTGTAGCTGGCTCTCTATGGCTCCGTAGTTGGCTCCCTACGGCTCTGTAGTGGCTGTCTGTGACTCTGTAGCTGGCTCTCTATGGCTCTGTAGTCGTTCTCTGTAGGTAGCTTTATAGGTGGCTCTTTAGGTTAGTATCAAAATGCTAAGGACAAAAATAGACACGGGGAGTAGGTTGCCACAATAGCCGTGCGCCCTACAAAAGCGGAGGAACTACGCAAATATAATGCGATGGTGATAGGCTGAGTGTCATGCCCTATATTGGAAAGATACACCTCCACAAGGTGTTACAAGTGTCTCCACTATGGACATAACACCTACGAATGTAAGGGGGAGAGCAGGGTAGCGTGCTGCTACAACTGCTTTAAAACGGGGCATATTGCGGTACAGTGTAGCAGTGCGGCATACTGTCTAACCTGTAAAGAAGAAGGACACAGGATGGACCGTATGCAATGCCCAGCCTATAGGGCGTGGGTGTACGGCAGGGGAGGAGATGGGAACTCCAGAAGGGTGCGTAATGAGAAGAAAAAAAGAAAGAAAAGTGAAAAGGTGAGAGATGGCTTTCTGGAGAACGGGAGTGGGCCCCTATACAGTCCATTACTGAAACAGGAAGCCACCTCTCATAGAGTTTCGCGAAGAATAGACTATATTGAAAATGTTTATGTATTTCATTTATTTATTTTATCTATTTCATTTTAGTTATTCTATTTACCTATTTATATAATTTATTTATTCAATAATTTTATTTATACAAATTTTAACTATTTTACCTAAAAATTGGAAAAAATCCTTTGTAAAAGGTATAACATTTTATTAAAATCCCTTTAAAGGGCTACATCACAAGAAAACGTTTTTGATTTTTATAAAAAATCATCATCAGTGTTAGATCTAAAAATAAGTATAACCGATTATTTATTTTACCTACTTATTTATTTTATTTATATTTATTTATTTATTTATTTTAGTTTGTAGCAATTTTAATTCAGTGAAAAGGGCGCGCCGAGTGCACGACCCTGTACTCGCAAAAGCCTGCAAGCCAGACATAGACCTGCTCATCGTCCCCGAACCAAACATAAAGATTACGTCGCACAGTGGTTCCAAATGCTGAAAACGTGGTCATGGTGCGAAAAAGGAGTCCCTATTTAGGGATTTTCATGTTTACATTATTTGTTTTCTCATACTATCGTAGAGTCCTAATATGCAGGTATGAGGATCAGACTGGATGTATTCTGGTTCACAACTCAGGAACAAGTGGGCCATGTCCTGGTTTATTTTGGCCGGCAGAGAAAGTGAAAAAGAACTCGTATATTGAAAACGCTGTAAAACGTTTTGTAGTTTATCAATTTTATCGCTGTAAAGCAGATTCTTGTTTTTTAAGTATGTAGTAATGTAAGATGTAACTTGAATCAACATTTATTAACAATAAATGCCTTAAATTTGTTAATGCAGTAATAGTGAAAATATACTTGAAATAATTAAAAATTTGTAAAGATGCATTCCAAAAGTACAAAATTCTGCATAATTCTGCGACTAATGTTTATTAATCTTAAAATATATAGTAAGGAGATACAGAATCACTTTGGTTTAGCTGCTTATAACTGCCTATGCATTGCTGGAAGTTGTTTGAATACAAAAGTGGGAAATGACGCATATTACATGATTCTGGCGATTGTTGA
This sequence comes from Diabrotica virgifera virgifera, assembly GCF_917563875.1. Classification (NCBI taxonomy): domain Eukaryota; kingdom Metazoa; phylum Arthropoda; class Insecta; order Coleoptera; family Chrysomelidae; genus Diabrotica; species Diabrotica virgifera. The sequence goes on from NC_065446.1 coordinate 48,532,866, forward strand.
GTATGTATGGGCAGTTGTACATAAGTAATAGGTTTTGAATATTGTACTTCATTAAGAAAATGTATTGTTGATCAGCAGCTTTAAAAGTCCCTTACAGTATAACATTTTCCTTTCCATTTAAAAAATTTCCTTTTTGATTGATATTTTCAATTTCTTTCCGCCATGTTGGATCCGCCATTTTGTTTTTCAGAAAAAATAATTACAGATTCGTAATCAGCGATGCCAAAAACCCTTAAGAACGACAGTAATTCCAAAATGTATAAACAATATACGCTTTTAAAGGTTCATGACCACGTTTTCGGCATTTGGAACCACTGTGCGTCGGGCGGTGGTTGGGTTCAAAATAATGGAAAGAACGTGGCAATGATCATTAGAAATAGGGATGTGGGAGTGCAGAGCATTGTCAGGGGGAAATCATATCCTCATAGAATCATATCAGATTGAGGGGTTTCAACCTCCTGGCATGCTACATATCTCCGAACATCCCTATGATGGGATACGAAGCCATCGTTGATGAAATAATGAGCACCGCCATAAGCGAAAAAAAATATTGATCGCCGGGGATATTAATGCGAAGTCCAGATTATTGGGTTCCCCATAAACGACAAAAAGGGGGAACTATGGAATGAATGGATAGCCCAGGCTGGCCTCCAAGTATTAAACAACGACAAACCTACATTCGTAATGGGGGCCAGCCAATCATATATAGACGTCACGTTCGCAAGCGAAGGGCTATCCAGAAAGGTACACGGATGGGACGTCCTCGACGAAGAATTATTTACCTACCACCGTTACATACAATATGAGATAAAGGTTAAAGGGGGATTAAAACGGACGATAGGTCATACAGAATCTTACTTCAATAAAAGCAAGTACCTGTGGGAGGTCAGAAAAATAAACGAGGAAGAGATTTCTGACCTTGGCCAACTGAGAAGAGCTTTACAAAATGCCAAAGTTGGCCACCGTTAAGAAGAAAAACGATAAAAAATCCCCCTACTGGTGGATGGATGAGATAGAAGGTTTACGGAAGAGATGCGTCAGAGCTCGAAGGAATTACACGAGAAGCCAGGGCAACCTCGAGCTCAAAGGAATATATAAAGACTTAAAGAAAACATTAAATAATAAAATAAAACGAGAGAAAAAGGAAAGTGGCAAACCCTGATAAAAGCACTGGACGAGTGGGCGATGCATACAGGATTACAATGAAAACCTTGAAGATAATGGCCCCATATAAACTCGACGAAGACCAGCGGATAAGATCAGCCGAGCTCCTCTTCCCCACTAAGCGCCGGACTCCACTTGCGATTTTGTAGTCGCGCGATTGTTTTGTCGCGAAGATTGAACACACTGTTTCAAATACAAGTCAATCCACGATTATTTAGTCGCAAATGGATTGACTTGTATTTTAAACAATGTGTTCAATTTTCGCGACAAAACAATCGCGCCACTACAAATCGCAAGTAGAGTCCGGCGCTTAGGAACCACAGAATTTTATTATGGTACTTCCTACCATGGTCGAGGAGTTCACGGAAGAGGAAATAAAAACCGCTGGTCAGGAAATGAAGACAGGGAAAGCTCCCGGCTCTGACGGACTGCCACCAGAGTCAATAAAGATTATAGCAACGGAGAAACCAGGTTTTATCAGAATAATATGTAATGATCTACTGCAGAAACAAGAGTTTCCCAGGGACTTAAAGGAAGCGAACTTGGTTCTACTCCTAAAGCCTGGGAAACCCCCTGATTTACCAACTTATTATCGACCTTCTGGACTGCCTTGGTAAGTTCTATGAAATATATAAAAGGCATTATATTTAGATAAAAGGCGTTATATTTAATTTCGATTCAGAGATCATTACCATCTTTCTATGGACCATTTCGAACTCTTTTGTTCTCATCAGGAAAGCAACTGTAATGATGCTCTAAGACCTGCTTCTATGAAATACTTATCAAGAAGAGGCTGGAAGGCATGTTGGAAGGTGAGAGAGAATTTTATCTAGTAAACAGTATGGGTTTAGAAAAGGTAGATCGACAGTCGATGCCGCTACCTGGATAAATGATGCGGCTAAGGCAAGCAATAATAGATGGGTGGTTCTTGTTCTGTTAGACATAAAAAATGCTTTTAATTTAGCAAACTGGGCCTCATAGTGGACCGAATAGTCGAATGTGGGGCTCCGGAATATGTGTCCAACATAATAAAGGACTATATATCTGAAATATCCGTAGGCATATCGAAGAAGAAAAAGAAAGAAATGGCCGCGGGAGTACCCCAGGGGTCAGTCCTGGGACCCTTACTTTGGAATATATTATATAACGGTGTACTAGAAATTCACAAGAGAACAGGAGTTAGAGCGATATAATACGCGGACGATCTAGCCTTATTGGTGGAAGATGATATGAATCGGGGTATAACGGAAAACGTAAATAAAGCGATAGAGAAGATCGCGGCGTGGATAGAGAAAAACGATTAAAAGTTAGCAGTAGACAAGACAGAAATAATAATCTTGAGGGGACCAAGAAAAAGAGACGACACAGTTTTCAGATATCAAGGCTCCGAAATAAGACCCCAACGGACAGTAAGGTATTTAGGCATAACTTTACGCGGCAGATTGACATTTGGACAACATGTGATAGAAGCATGTCGAAAGGTGGAGGAGAGGACCTCAACGCTGAATAAACTAATATTAAATATAGGGGGACCGGATCCCAGAAGAGGCTATAGTGATATTACAATCAATACTATCCATAATATTATACGGGGCCCCAGTGTGGCATGAGGTCCTCCCGATGAAAAAGTATAAAGACATGCTTCTGAGGGCTCAAAGGAAAACCCTGATCAGAGTGAGCAGCGCGTACAGGACTGTATCAACCATTGCCTTACAGGTGGCGGCTGGTTCTGTGCCGGTGCACATCCTGGCCAGGGAGAGAGTCCAAATGTATCGAAGGGGCAACGGGGCGATAGGTTCAGGGCCACTGGAGAGAGCTAGAAGTTTAGAGACGTGGCAGAGGGAATGGGCAGAGGGAAAGTTGGAAAGGCCTCCTGGACGAGATTCCTGATCCCGGATGTAGTGAGGAGGTACGGATGTCGATATCGGCGCGTCAACTACTACTTTACACAGTTTCTGACGGGGCATGGATCGTTTAGACAATATACCCATCGTATTGGGAAAACTAGGGACGATCTAAGTCCCGAGTGTGGTGTGGTGTGGTGTGGTCGGCGGCATGTCGTGTTCGTATTAGGTCTGGATCCCGCGTATGAAAAAAAAGTTGATTAATAGCAAGCTGAAAATTTGTTAATAGCTTAAGGGTGTCTAGTCGAATAAACTTTGATATGTGTGAACACTGGAACAGGGGTAGTTTTAATTGTGGAACAGGTTAAAAATTTGGAACGGTCACAGCACGAAAACGGCACATTTATTTTGTCCGACAGAACAGACTTAAACTCTTCGAACAGAGATTAAACTCTCATGCAAAAATCAGACTGCTATTTATCACCAAATGGGCGTTTTAATGAGTGGAACATGTAGGATATGTCAAATGACAGGAATTATGACAGGTAATAAATAGCAGTCTGATTTTTTCATGAGAGTTTAATCTCTGTTCGGAGAGTTTAAGTCTGTTCTGTCGGACAAAATAAATGTGCTGTTTTCGTGCTGTGACCGTTCCAAATTTTTAACCTGTTCCACAATTAAAACTACCCCTGTTTCAGTGTTCCCATATATCAAAGTTTATTCGACTAGACACCCTTAAGCTATTAACAAATTTTCAGCTTGCTATTAATCAACTTTTTTTTCATACGCGGGATCCAGACCTATATGCCCTGAGTATCGTGCGGGGCGTACCGAACTGCAGCTGGGTCTGGGATCACCCCTGGGAAGAAAAAGAAAGGCGGCTGCAAGCGGGATGACCGCTTATATTTATTTTCTTAAAATGTGTTTGCGTTGTGGTCGGGCAGACAGCGGGAGGTGGACTCTTAACACCCAAACCACGCTGACTGCCTAAATGTTGAATGGGTCCCATTTAAAAATCCCCACTTGGGCTCTTCTACCATTAACATTAAATCTTCGAAAACTATTGTGTAAATTCGAACTTGGCAAGCACGTACACACGCAGCATTTTTATTAGAATAACTACACCGAAGGTACAGTAAAATCTCAAGTAAATTTTATATTAGGAATTTTATATTAGGGCTTTTCATTCTCGTTTGTTTCGAGCTTCAGTCAGGTGCCATCTAATATTAATAAATCTACGTCATACGTCTTTGGATTGTATCATTGGTATATACCAATAACGTATGACGTAAATATATTAATATTAGACGACACATGACAGAAGCTCGAAACAAATGACGATCGATGAAAAGCCCTATTGCAATAGAATACTCCTGGTAGAAAATATAATAGCTGTCTAAATCAATTTTTCTTTTTTTTTTTGGGGAGATATGACTCTGTCTGCTTGTTCAATGTACCTCCAGTAAGTTGCTGTTCCATCGTTTTCGTGGTGTTCCTCCCACTCGTAGTCTTCCTATTGGGTAACAGTCTTTCGTCGTTCTATTTGTTGTCATTCGGCTTATGTGGCCGTTCCATTCTACTCTTCTGTTTCTTACTCAGGTATTAATGTTATCCACCTTGCATCTTGCATCAGTATATCTGTACTTTCTGTTAATGTCTTCTGTTTCCACTTCTGTTTCAAGTTTTCCGTAGCTAGATCAGAGGCGGCTCTAGCCCATGTAGCGCCCGTGTGCAGTCGATGCGCTGGCGTCCTTTGGTAGACGAGCAGTCAAAATGGAATAGTGGAATAGGTACCTACCTAGCACTAGTACATAGGGTATTAGAGGGTATTAAGTACGCTTATAATGTAAATACAAATCCAGATGCAAATAGTGCAATATTAAATGATGTTGGGAACCAATAGGTATTCACGGCTTCAGAACAACCTACCCAAATCAACGTCAAAGTCAAAGTCAAAAATGAACTTTTTTATTAATGAAGTAAGGTTGAAAATTGGTTGAGGAAATTTGACAGGTTTGAGTACACGAGTGAATAGTACTTTTAGGAAGGAATTGGTTAGATGGATAAGAAAGAACAACTTTGTGAATATTTAATAATAATTTATTAACAAATTTATACAGGACTTACATACTACAACATATTACAAAAAAGATACTTTTCGTGCTTTTCCATTAGCAAAATCTTAAATAATATCACTTACTTCAATTTTTATTTCATGTTCAATACTTACTAGTGATAAATTTGTCAATCGACTTTGCGACAATGCTCCACGCTCTGACTCCGCTGAGACCCTCAATAATTGTGGTAGTAATAAAAGAAAGCCTTCCTTTTAAATAATTTTAATCAAAAGAAAAGCCGAAAATTGGACAATACAGAAGAAACCTGAGTCAAAAATAGAAGCCATGGAGATGAAACACTTAAGATCGTAGGAAAATCAAAATGGGATAGAATAAGAAATGAAGAAATAAGAAGAAGCACTGAAATAGAGCCAATATTATATCATATCTAAAATAATCACCTATAATGGTATGGACATGTGATAAGAATAAAACCAGAAAGGATGTCCAGGAAAATTCTGGAAATGGGAAACACGACAAAAAGGAAAAGAGGGCGTCCCCGAAAGAATTGGAGGGATCAAATAGAGGACATAGGAAATGCACGAGGGAAAACGAAAGAAGAAATGAAACGCCTAGCCAAAACAGAATAGAGTGGAAAAATGGGTGAAAGAAACAACGAAACATAATACGACGACGACGTCGTAATAGGCATAAGAAAAAAAGACGACAAGAAGAAGAAAAGCCGCTTTACTTTATATTTACATGTTAACTTAAATTTAATACTTCATCCATTCCGTCAAAGCTTATTTCGCAAAATTATCCCGCGACAGGTGTACAAACGCCTTTGAAAATGCCCGGCAAGTACCAAGCAATTTGACCTTTATAGGTTCCACAACCGATTTCGGAAATATTGTCGGTATGTCTTCAAATGCATCAAAAGATTGCCGCCCGTCCGTAGGACGGACAGCCGGGCGGGCGGCAATCTATAAATCGCGCTTAAGTGTCAATATAATTTTTTATTATTCGTTTTAAAGCATATTTTATGTTAGAACAAAGTAAATTACCCGATCTTTGGCGCTCGGCGCCCCCAACATCCCGGCGCCCGTGTGCACCGCACACCCTGCACAATAGGTAAAGCCGCCTCTGAGCTAGATAATGTGATGCCTAGATATTTAAACTTCATTACTTGTTCTAATTTACATCTTGGTAAATTTGCTGTTGGAAGACCACCTACCAGACCGACGACATTAAAAAAATAGCGGCAAACTGGATTGCAGCTACGCAGGACAGAGAAGGGTGGACACATCTTGAGGAGCAGTACTGGCGCTAGGGTATAAGGCGCCCGCCTGCAAAAGAAGCATAGGCGTCCTTGGGTTTCTTTTAAATTAGTATTTTGTATAGCACCGGCAGAAAAAAAGCTCATTTTGGCGCCCCCCAAACGGGGGTGCCCGTTTGCAGTGCATCCCTTGCAGGCCCGTTATCGTCGGCTCTGTTGAGGAGGCCTACGTCCGACAGTGGACAACTTTGGCTGTGTGATGATGATGAGATTTGCTGTTATAACCATGCATTTTATCATATTATACTCATTAAATTTTTGGCATGTATATTAAATTGGTTGTTAACATTCGTTGTAAATCATTTTCACTTTGAGATATGGTATTGTTGATCTGAGAGATGCATTACATTCGAGAGATTATTTTAAATACTTTTTCTCTTTGATATCCTTTTTTAGTTCTTACTTTTTTATTATTTCATCCGTTAAAGCAACTCATATTAAACAAATATATATGTACTTATATATTTTCTGTAACGAGATAAAATTAGCTACAATTTTAAAATAACAATCCAATAATATAAGATCAAAAGAGCGGAAAACAAAGAACAGAAAATGCATGGATTGATTTGTAACGCCTTTTATTTAATTGGGTTAAAAACTCTTAACTATCTATGTAAGTAGGTAGGTACACATTGAAATTCCGATTTCGAGAGATTCGTACTCAAAGACCCTTAAAAAAATATACGAATGAGATATCAAAAGAGACTTTCCTTATAGTAACGGAAGACTTTGGAATACTGATTCGAATATTTAGAGTTGGGGAGAATTGGATTATCCTCAATTTGAGCTAATTGTAATCTCTTATTCAGTATGCTTGGGAATCTTTATATATTTAACAAATTCAATGATGATCCTTTTATCCACAATATATTACATATTATGATTAAGGTTAAGATAACTATTTAAATATAGCTTTGGTTTATGTTTTAGAGCAGGGGTCACCAATTATATTTCCTGAGGGTCCGTTTCGAAAACCTATGACACTTCCGGGGTCCGGAGTTAACACTACCTGTCTGGTTGTTCGAATTTGGTAAACAAATCAGAAATGGTGCAGTGCGAAACTCTTAGGCAGAAATTGTTTTTAACAGTTTTTTAATATGTAAATCCAAAACATCACCTTTTTTGCTCACCAAAATATGTTTTTCTACAAGCGTGCAGAAATGTCTACTTTCGCGCACGCATTTTAGTTTAGAAAGTTTCACTTTTACGCACGCGTGTTACTTTTCCGCACGCGTGTTACTTTTCCGCACGCGGTTTTTACTTTTCCGCACGCGTGTTAATTTAGATATGTTAATATGGCCTTAAAGTTATTATAATACATGCAATAAACTAATATTTAGATATTATTTACTAATTTATTTCAAATATATCTTATTCTGTTCCTGTTTTAATGAAATTAACGCGACAATTCGATGAAATAAAATTATTTTGACATAATATTCGAAAGTCAAATTGGTAGACAATAACAGTCGTTTTGAATCATCGTCATGGAAACCAAGATCGTCGTCATGCTAACTAATTATATTGAAAGTTTGGTTTTGACAACCTTGTCAAAGAATTAATTTGTGTATGTATTTTCATATTAATTAAATTAATTGATTAAGATTTGGTAATTTTTTAAAGACTCTTAGAAAAAATATTGTTCCTAACTCTTGCAGAAAGTCTCTTTTCCGCACTCGACTGCTTGCCGAACTCCCGCTTCGCGTCGTTCGGCAAACTGCAGTCGCGTGCGGAAATGAATGACTTTCTGCACTTGTTAGGAAATAGTATATTGTGCAACAAGTGCAGAAAGGTACTAATTTCTCACGAGTTTGAAAAGTTGCGGTACGAGCGCAAGCGAGTGCCGCAATTCAAACGAGTGAGAAATTACCTTTCTGCACGTGTTTCACACTATACTTTTTCTACAAGCACAGTTTTTCCTAAAAATAAAAATCACAATTTCCAAACGACGATTAATTATAATAGGTACCTATGTGATAAATTTTAAACTGTATTTAATTAATACCTACTAATCAATTTAAATTCCTTATACCTAAATAAATTGCACAGAAATCAGTTAAAAAATTAATGCACTGCCTTAATTTGTTTAAATTTAAACAATTATTACACATTATTGACATTATATTTATGCAGTCACGGATTTACACAAAACCTACTTCATTCGACGTCTCTTGCTCAGGTTGCTAAATCCTTATTGGTTATTTGATAATTATAAAATGTTTAATAAGAATAAAATTGTAAAATAAAACAGTTGTAACATCCATAATTTAGTTTCTATGCTATAGTTAAATATAATAATTGTCTTATAGGTTATATATTTGTCTAAAGTTTAACCACGGATGTAAACAGAATATAACGTTACTCAGAATGCGGTAGTCCACGGATGTAAACAGAATATAACGTTACTCAGAATGAGGTAGTCAACTGTGCAGAAAAGAACTTTGCGGCACAGAAACGTCACTTTGCGGCACAGAGACGTCACTTTTCTGCACACTAATGTCAAATATCTTATACTGTGAGAAAATATCAAGTTTGCTAACATAAAACCGTGCAGAAAAGTGTACTTTGAATAGTGGTTGTAGAAAAATAACTATTTTAGCATTTTTGGGTCATCTTAAACAAAAAATATTTTCTGTCATTTTTCATAAAACTTTATAGATTTCAAGTTTTAAGTGATTTATATTCTGAAAAATGCGAAAATTAGCATTTTCGAAGCTTGAAAATTCATGTGTGTCATTATTATTTTTGCGGTGGTCAAGTGCCTAAATTGAAATTTAAACATTCAATTTCAAGATTCTGATGAGTTATCGGGGTTTATAATTACTTTATTATTAACATATATTATATGTTAATAATAAAGTATAAAATTTTAATAAATTTGAAGTATTTGTTGGGCATTCTTCGCATAATTACGTATCATATGTGTAATAAGTGCGACAGCGACGCACCATAAATTGCGATGTGCGGCGGCTTAAAAGTCGAGTGGACTCGCATAATGAGCAATTAAAAAAACAACGGTATATATTTAAGTAAGCCCCGATTACTCGTTAGAATCTTGAAATTGAACGTATAAACTTTAATCTAGGAATTTGGCAACCTGAAAGCTAATAATTTACATATGAGTTTTCAAACCACGAAAATACATAAGTATTTTCACATTTTTCAGATTTTAAATCGCTTATAACTCGACATCTATGAACTTTTGAAAAAAGCGACAAGAGACCTTTTTTTAATATAATTTTCGGGGCTAAAAGGTAATTTTGAATTTGTATAAAAAGATTGTTTTGCCCGGCATCCCGGGCCCCTTCTGATTTGTTTAAGGGGACATTCTTGAACAGGAATCCACAAAAAAAACCGAATAATAAAATTTTTCATTCGGAAGCGGCCTCACAACATGGAATAATATGGAAAGGAAACCTAATAATATCCGATTATTGTTTGGCCACTGTAGAGTTGAATGCTTTCCTGGTACAATAAATAAAATATAAATTCATTGTGTATTGTTTTGATGTTATTATCAGTAACACAGAAGAAGTATTGTAAATTGTTATTGAGAATATTTTACAAGGTAGGGATTTATAGTTTGGATGTTAATAAAGCCTTTCTCAAGTTTTCTCAAGACATCTTCAGTTTTGTACATTTTGTACTTTCTTGAAATCCAGTTATTAAAACAGAAATTTAAAATAAATAATCACACTTAGTACGAAATGGTAAATAATCTGTTATTTTTTCTACATTAGTTTCAATGCAAGCTGTTTGTTGCAAACTTATTAAATCTGAAAACTATTTTTTTGCACGATTGATCATTTTTGACTGTTTACCGTGACAGATTTTACGTCAGTAGGTGACATTTACTAGCAACTCGACGGTAAGTAATCCAACTCGACGGTAAGTACTCCAACTCGACGGTAAGTAATTCACTTACCGTCGAGTTAAAAAATCTCCTAATTTTAATTTATTTTTTGAAAGAATAAAGAAAACTAACGAATTATTTATTAATATTGAAACTTATGGTACAATTTGTTAAATTATTTGTGAACTAGAAATTCTTCATCCGGTGCTTCCATCAGAAATTTTTCAAATTGCTCCCGTGTAAAAATGCTCGCTTTCTTAGGCCTATAGCCAACATTTTTTCTCTTCAAATACGCGATCAAAGTTGAAAACTTGGAAATATCAATGCCATCATAAAGAAAAACGGTGGATTTAATCATTGAATATTCTGCCCAGAGGCTTCCAGGAGCTTTCAACTGCATATGTCTTTGAACGAAATATACCAATAGAGACTTTTCTTCGATTCTTAAATTCTTGCCTTTGCACCATTTTTTAAAACTTTGGTAGGTATTTTGATAACGGATTTTGGATTTTTCGGGAATAATTGCGGAACACCCTTCTTCCCAAGCCCGTTCAATTTCTTCAAATTCACTTTCGCTCATATTTTAATTTATAATAATCAAAATTGTACTTAAAATTATTGACAACTAAATAAAAACTCAATTCTCCATTGTTGTTATGCACCCTAGTTACTACCTAACAACCAAAGTATCTAATTTTATAATTTATAATGGTATTAGACAAGGCGGAAACGGCGGGTTCGTTGGGAAAAATATTCCCATGAGATATTTTTGCATAATCACATTCGTGAGACATCCCAGAATAAGGTTCAAGAAGTCGCCCACGTGAAAAGTGGGCCAATTTTTTTTAACAATTTTTTTTAATCAAATTGCAAAAATCAATATTTTTGGCCTCATCTAATTTTTTTTAAGTTTTTTGGATTATTCTGGACAAAAAAGGTCTCTTATAATGTTTCTCTAAAGTTGATCTTTTTTGAGTTATAAGCAATTTAAAATTTGAAAAACGCGAAAATGGCCATTTTTAGACTTAATAACTCGGTTAAAAATTATTATTATGAAAGTCAGAAAGTGACTAAATCAAAGTTTAAAGTCTCCGCTACATGATCCTGAAGAAATCTGTGTCATAAATTTACTACTAAGCTGTTATTTTTAATTAAAAACAATGAGCGGTTACATTGTATTGAAGCGGTTGTAAATGTGAGTGCGAGTAAGATGCACAATTGGACTGCTGGAATGGCTTCTCTCTCGCACTCAGCATTTACAGATGCCGCACACGTGTATGGCGCTTATTATTTTTACTTAAAAATAACAGCTTAATAATAAAATAATGACAAAAATTTCTTCAGGATCTTGTAGGGAGGGCTTTAAACTTTGATTTAGTCATATATTGACTTTCATAATAATAACTTTTAACCGAGTTATAGTCTTGAAAATCGCCATTTTTCGTTTTTTTTCAATTTTAAATTGCTTATAAGTCGAAAACGATCAACTTTAGAGAAAAATTATAAGAGATCTTTTTTGTTCAGAATGGTCCAAATAATTAAAGAAAAAACTGTTCGATCCAAAAATATTGATTCTTGCAATTTGATTAAAAAAAAATTGTTAAAAAAAATTGGCCCACTTTTCACGTGGGCGACTTCTTAAACCTTATTCTGGGGCGTCTCACGAATGTGATTATGCAAAAAAATCTCATGGGAATATTGTTCCCTTCGAACCCGCCGTTTTCGTCTTGTCTATATCGATCGCTCAAAAAACGTTATAAGCATGTCGAACGTTAAAGGGTAACCGATCTCAGACAATAATTGTCAAGACAAACAATTGTCTTCGATCGGTATAAAACCCTTACCGTTCTCCATACTTAATATACTATAATTACATACATGCACACCTGAAAAGTACTTCCACTTAACATAAAGTAGAGAGGAAATGAATATAAAAACGCACATGACAATTTTATATTACCTAGAGTTTACTTAAATTCAAAATTAAGGATTATAAAAAATATAACAATAAAGGTAAAACTCTTTACAAAATTAAATTATCAGTGAGAAAAATGACATTTTTTATTATGTACAACCTGTCTGAAGTTTGGAGTGAGTTTGGCGCAACTGATTCTCGTTGGGGAGTTGAGATATTCATCTGTTAGCTGAGATCTGTACCGATTTTTAATGAAGTCCATTCTTGATAAAGCGGCTTCGCACACATAAGTTGAGTCAAACATAATATACAATTTCATGGCCAAACATTTTCAAAATTGCCAAACGCTATATTTTGAATTTAATGACGGTCCGCACAAAAGTAACTCACGGTCCGGATGCGGACCGCGGTCCGCTAATTGGTGACCCCTGTTTTAGAGCACAGGCGCAAATATTTTACGGCTATCCCTACTTTTTCTTCCTTTACACGGCAAATTACGTGTAGTAAAATTCTCACTGGTATGGATATGTACATAAAGATTATTTGACAGTGACATTGTCACCATTAACTTAAAGATGACTTTTTAATGTTCTTGGATAACCGTTACTTGTATAATTGCATAAAATATTAAGTCAGTTAATTAATATATTTTTTCTATGGAAGCTATACAATGTGCAACTTCTCTCACTACTTACATACATTCAAAACGAACAATTTCTCAGGCTGTGAGAAAAGTCGGCCATTGCAGTGAGAAATATTTTTTCTCACGGGATCCATACGTAGAATCGCGGTTTCCATGGTAACATGCACAATACAAACACAAATATTATGTCAAATAAAATGTGTCCAATTTAAACTTACCAAAAATTACCTTTCAAAACTGTTCAAATATAACTGGTAACTATAATTTTAAATAAATAAAAGTATATAAATATTAAGAATATTAAATACCTACTAATGTGTATAATATGTATTTTATTTCCATTTTGGCATATAATCTACATAAAAGCAACTAAATTATTTAATTTTGAAGTTTGAACTCTTCACAAAAACGCATCCATAGAAAAAGTACAGTGTACAACACGTGAGAAAACGACATATTTCTCCCTCGCTTGATTTGCGGCCCTCGCCTCGTACCTCGGCTCGTGCCAACAAACTTCTGCGCTCGTGAGAAATATGTCTTTTTTCTCACTTGTTGTACAATATACTATTTTTCACTATGTATTCAGTGATTAAAATAATCTATAGGTATACTATGCAATAAAAACTAATACTTAATCGAGAAAAGAGGAACAGTGATAGTAATTTTTTTAATATACAGAGTGAGTTTTATGTATGGAAACCCTCAATTATCTCGGAAACGGCTTCCACGATTTTTATAGATTTTGGTGGGTAGGGGTTTTCTAATGCGGCCGATAATGTAGTGATAATTACATTGTTGTTAGATTTTCCGTTTTTCTGAAAATCTAATTAACTTTCTTATTTCAAATGGAACACCCTGTATATTTTTGCATTTTGAAGTACTTAAGAAATACTGATTATTTTTGATGTTATATTCTCTATACCTAAAGGTCATAATTTCGCAGCTATTGCTACATTTATTAAAAAAAAAAAAAATTAAACAAATTATAAAAATCAATTTTTTTGGCCCGGTTAGATATTATTTTACGTTCTTTGGACCATTGGGAATAAAAAAAGTTCTTTTGTAATTTTTCTCTAAAGTTAATCGTTTTTGAGTTATAAACAATTTAAAACTGAAAAAAAATCTAATAATGACGATTTTCAAGGTTCAAAAACACAAATTAAAAATATTATTTTTGAAACTGCGAAGTACACAAATTCAAGTTCAAACCTTATTTTATCAGTTTTCAATAAGTAATTTGAGCTTGTTTCATTCTAAATTATTATTTTTTAGTTGTTAATGAAGCCCGATCGTCCGACTTCTCATATGCGCTTCATTAACAATAATTATTAAAAAGCAATGTTTTAGAATAAAACGTGCCAAAAAATTTTGTAGCGAACCCCTAGAAGAAGGCTTTAGCTTAAATTTGGGTACTCTGCAGTTTCAAAAATAATATTTTTTATTTGTGTTTTGAACCTTGAAAATCGCCATTATTGTTTATTTTTTCAGTTTTAAATTGTTTATAACTCGAAAACGATTAATTTTAGAGAAAAATTACAAAAGACCGTTTTTGTTCCCAGTGATCCAAAGAACGTAAAATAATGTCTACACGGGCCGAAAAAATTGTTTTTTTAAAATTTGTTTAAATTTTTTTTAATAAATGTAGCAATAACTTCGAAACTATGGCATTTAGGTATAGGGAATATATCATAAAAAATAATTAGAATTTCTTAAGGACTTCAAAAAGAAAAACATATACAGGGTATTCTATTTGAAATAAGAAAGTTCATTAGATTTCCAGAAAAACGAAAGATCTGACAACAATGTAATTATCACTATAATATCGGCTGCATTAGAAAACCCCTGCCCACCAAAATCTATAAAAATATCCCGGTGTATCCTCTGCTTGGAATCTTCCATTAATAATAAACAATAGATAACTTTTTATTAATTTCACGTCTTAAATAAATTATTTATCAAATACACTATTGATATTATTTAATAAACAAGTCAAAATATTCCCCAAGCCGTGTCAAATATCTAAAATTGTCACTGTCTGACTGAAAATATGCTGACAATATTCTACTATTCGAATGAGTGCGTTGTATGACAAAGATAGATTTGGAGAATAATAGCACGGACATTGTGTTCATTTTTTTCGAATCCTGTAATAGTCCAGGGCGCATCTGTTTTGAGATGGACGTTGAGAGGTGACTCAAATTTTTTTGCAGAAATTGCTTGAAAATAACTCAAATAATAATATTTGAGTTATCCTCCCACTCAAAATGATCCGGAACATTGTTTAAATATTCAAAATCTCAAAATATGAAGGAAAAATTCGATTTTTTTATTGGTTTTCTGATTATAACTTTAAAACTATTCATTTCTGAGAAAAGTTGTACTGACATAAAAGTTGTGTAATTAAATTTTCTACAATATAGATTTGGTTGGAAATTTAAAAAATAGTCACCCTTGTTGCAAAATAGCAATAATTGCGAAAAAACCATACAAAAACAAGTATTCGCCATTTACGTTTTTCAACCATTTATGCTACACATAGGACCTTCATATTTTACCCAGAAAAACTTTATGATATAGTAAAACAACACTGTAAATTTCATTAAGATCGGTTTAATAGATTTTGCAAAATAAATTTTTCAATTCAGCTTTCGCTGAATTGAATTTTTTTGCGAAAGCTGGATTGCAAAATTTATTTTGCAAAATCTATTAAACCGATCTTAATGAAATTTACAGTATTCTTTTACTGTATCATAAAGTTTTTCTGGATGAAATATGAATGTCCCAAGTGTAGCATAAATGGTTGAAAAACGTAAAATCCGAATACTTGTTTTTGTATGGTTTTTTCGAAATTATTGCTATTTTGCAACAAGGGTGACTATTTTTTAAATTTTTAAGCAATTCTATATTGTAGGAAATTTAATTACACAACTTTCATGTCAGCACAAATTTTCTCGGAAATGAATACTTTTAAAGTTATAATCAAAAAATGAAGAAAAAAATCGAATTTTTCCTTCATTTTTTGACATTTTGATTATTTAAACAATGTTCCGGACCTTTTTGAGAGGGAGGATAACTCAAATATTATTATTTGAGTTATTTTCAAGCAATTTCTGCAAAAAAATTTGAGTCACCTCTCAACGTCCACATGTACTAATATTTTTACAGATGCGCTCTGGTCTATAAAGACGAATAAATATTTTTGAAAAATTCAAACGCAGAATGAAAGACTAAATTATTACCGAGGGCCGAAAATCCCTTAGAATGAATAAAAAGTTTATTTTGAATGAGATATTTGAAATTAAAAATCACACTAAATTTTCTCTTAGTTTTTCACCGCTGTAACTTATTAAATTAAACATTATTTTAATAAGTTACAGGGGTGAAAAACTAAGAGACTTTCGGCCCTCGCTAATAACGTAATCTTTCATTCTGCGTTTAAATTTTTCAAAAATACTTACCTATTAGTTTTCTCAGGATTCGAAAAAAAATGAATCCCATTTGAATAGCATTGGAGTAGAAACTATGTACCGATCCCCTTAAGACCACAATAAACGAAGGCATTTTATTTTTGCTAAAAATCAAACCTATGTGAGGTAGTACAAAAAAGTACAAAAATGCATGGATTTGATTCTGACCTGACTGCGTGTAAAACCGAGGTCATAGTTCTTAAGAACCAAGGAAATTGGACGGGATAACATTCGAATGTGCAGGAAAGAGAGTGGTTCCAAAGAAATGCGTAAGATATTTAGGTGTAGAGTCTGTAGAGTCAGAACTGAAGGTTGGAGAAGCAGGTGAAGGCGGTGACATATAGAAGATTTTCTGCGCTGGGGAGATCATGCCCAACATCGGAAAACAAAAATCTGAAAGGATGATGATCCTTCATTCTGTTATGAAATCGATCGTCCTCTACGGGGCAGTCGGCTGCGTTACTAGAGTTTTAACAAAGGCATATAATAGAAGGCACCTCACCTGAAAAAATCAATCGAGTCGATTTAGGGTGGCATGTGCATTAGGGTGGTGCAAAAAAAGTCAAGTTGATAATTCCGTGTCGCTATAATGCGGAAAATTTGCGATGGGTAATTACAAGAAAAACAATAGTATATTACTTTATGAGGCGGAGAAGCATGACTTTTCTTGACGCGCCCGATATTACGCGCCGAACGAAGTGAGGCGCGTAATAGAGGGCAAGTCAAGAAAAGTCGCTTCTTTGCCGAATAAAGTATACTATTTTTTCTTCAAACGTAGCAATTTTCAACCATAAATTACAATTCGTACGCTATTTTTACTCGAAATTAACTGTGACAACTATCAAAGTCGTCTAGATGTTAGAAATTAAAATAATTAAGTCGTCGGTGGGATTTGCGTCTCCCAGGTTACAGTTGTTTGACAGTTGTTTGCAATTATTAAAGACAGCTTATTGTTGTTGCAACCGCAAGCGCAAATTTAGTGCGAAAATGGAAAACCTAAACGAAATTGAGTCCGCGGCTAATGATGCAGTAGCACGTTTGGGGCCCTCCAAGTCCGGAATGAAGTATCGGTTAGCGTACAAGCACTTCCAAGAGTGGTGCGATACAAGAGGAGTACGACAAGTTACCGAAGACGTTTTACTGGCATATTTTAATATAATGGAAAATGAAAATAAATGGAAATCTTCTACAATGTGGTCACGATACTCTATGATAAAATCCGAGTTAGTTATTAGAAAAAATGTGGATATAAGCAAATTTTTAAAGTTACATGCCTTTCTGAAAAAGACAAGCGAAGGATATACTGCAAAGAAGTCTAAAGTTTTCACTAAAGACGAGTTTGATAAATTTTTGTTTGAAGCGCCAGATAAGTTGTATTTAGGATTAAAGGTAAAAAAAATTATATTGCAAAGCATGTAGTATACTCTACTAAATTATAAAAATATTTCAGATTGTTTTGTTAATTGAGGTTGCCGGCGCCTGTCGATGCGACGAAATGGTAAAAATGAAGACTGTGGACATTGAGGATAAAGAAAATGTAATAATTATCAAAATCCCAGACAGTAAAACACGACAAATTAGATCTTTTACGATAATTGGTCAAAACTACATTAAACTGTATAAAAAGTATGCATCACTGCGGCCTGAAAATTTCACAGAAAACCGATTTTTTATCAAGTACCAAAATGGAAAGTGTTACCGAAGCGTCATGGGAATACATTAGATCAGCGCAGTAGCCCAAAAAGAAGCTAGTTATTTAAATTTAAACAATTCAAGCGCATACACGGGTCACTCTTTACGACGAACTTCAGCAACACTTTTAATTGATGGAGGCGGAAATCTAGAATGCCTCAAACGACATGGGGGCTGGAAATCAAGCACGGTTGCCGAAGGATATATAGAGGATTCAATAAGAAATAAGAACGATAATGCTCAAAAAATTTTAAACCCTCATGATTCGCCAACATCGGGAATGATTGCTGAAAGTTGTGCTCGACCATCAGTATCATCAACAATTACCAATGCGTATCAAGAGTCGGGAACATTTTTGCACGGTTTCAATTTTGAAAATGCCTCATTAACTAATTGTACTTTTAATATTACTCTAAATAAAAATGATGTTTAATTGTTGTTAATGACATTTGTATTGTTGCTTTGTGACATGTTTCATATTGTTGCCATGACAACATTTTTCCCTCCGCCGTAAAGAAATGGGAAAAAAAAACTGCTGTCGGCGGAGACATCAAACTTTGACAGGATCAAGTTAGATAAGTAATGTCATCATTATTTGACGTTTGAAGAAAATAGTTATTTTCCTAACAAGTGCAGAAAGTCATTTTTTTCCGCACGCGACTGCAGTTTGCCGAACGACGCGAAGCGGGAGTTTGGCAAGCAGTCGAGTGCGGAAAAGAGAGTTTCTGCAAGAGTTAGGAACAATATTTTTTCTAAGAGTCTTTAAAAAATTACCAAATCTTAATCAATTAATTTAATTAATATGAAAATACATACACAAATTAATTCTTTGACAAGGTTGTCAAAACCAAACTTTCAATATAATTAGTTAGCATGACGACGATCTTGGTTTCCATGACGATGATTCAAAACGACTGTTATTGTCTACCGATTTGACTTTCGAATATTATGTCAAAATAATTTTATCTCATCGAATTGTCGCGTTAATTTCATTAAAACAGGAACACAATAAGATATATTTGAAATAAATTAGTAAATAATATCTAAATATTAGTTTATTGCATGTATTATAATTACTTTAAAGCCATATTAACATATCTAAATTAACACGCGTGCGGAAAAGTAAAAACCGCGCGAGGAAAAGTAACACGCGTGCGGAAAAGTGAAACTTTCTAAACTAAAATGCGTGCGCGAAAGTAGACATTTTTGCACGCTCGTAGAAAAAAAAATAATTATTCAAATCGGACTTTATCTTCCGATCCCGCAACAGGCCTAAAAATTATGAAAAAATGAAATTTTACCTTTTTTCAAAAAATTTTTATTTATCCTTCGTGTACGTTTTATTTATCGCTATAGTAAAATTTATTTACAGTTTGCATGGTAGAGTAATAAAAAATAGATTTACGCATTTAATGAATATCTTCCGATCCCGCAAGGTCAATCAAAATCTATAAAAATGAAAAATGAAATGAAATCTATGAAAATTTTGATAATTTTGATAAATTAAAAAACAGTTAGTTATCTCATTTTTCTGTTACATTGTGAAGCTCTTCGTTTGTCTAGATATTGTATGACAATATTTAAACAACCCATAACTCAAAAAGAGGGGGTGGTGGAAGTTCTAGCTCCACGCGCACCCCTGTCTCCAACCAACCAACGAGTGTGTGTTTTTTACATTATTTACATATGTACATTTCTTTTTCATCTGTTTGTGTTTAGCTCTTAAACATCAACTTTGTATTGTGATTTCGAGGTAAAATCTGGCAGCATGGACCTTGATTTAAATGTTTTCCTGATGAATCCATCTGTTGATTGGGGCCCACATACATTAGCATTAGACGATGCTTCCATGGGCAACTTTAGAGACCGCTCGTCGGCTTGCATGTGACAGGGATAGTTTTGTACATTCCAGTCTGGCATATCTCCCGATGTAATGCAAGAAGTTATATCTTCATTTGAAACTCTTCGAAGAACTGGTGGAGAAGATAGTTTTGTAACATTCCAGTCTATTATTTTAGTGTAGTCCTGTGCTTGAAAATTTAAAGTAGGAGGGATGAAATTTCTAATACTTTTGCCCTTGGCTTTAGTCTGTCCGGCTTTTAACACTCCTCTCCTTGGTCCTAGCTCTCTAATGTGTTTCCTTTCTCCCTACTGCTTAAAAGTTTAAAGCACAGGACTAAACTAAAATAATAGACTGGAATGTTGCAAAACTATCTCCTCCACGACTTCCTCGAAGAATTTCAAATGAAGATATAACTCCTTGTATTACATCGGGCGACATGTCAGA
Source organism: Diabrotica virgifera virgifera (assembly GCF_917563875.1). NCBI lineage: Eukaryota > Metazoa > Arthropoda > Insecta > Coleoptera > Chrysomelidae > Diabrotica > Diabrotica virgifera. The sequence goes on from NC_065446.1 coordinate 48,553,124, forward strand.
CTGGAATGTACAAAACTATCCCTGCCACAAGCCAGCTGATGAGCGGTGTCTAAAGTTGGCCACGGAAGCATCGTCTAATGCTAATGTATGTGGGCCTCAATCAAGAGATAGATGCATCAGGATAACACTTAAATCAAGGTCCATGCTGCCTGATTTTACCAAGAAATCACAATGCAAAGTTGGTATTTGAGAGCTGGACACAAACAGATGAAAAAGAAATGTACGTTTATGTAGATAATGTTAAAAACACACACTCATTGGTTGGTTGGAGAGAAGGGTGCGTGTGGAGCTAGAAGTGCAACACCACCTCGTTTTGAGATCTGGGTTGTTTAAATATTATCATACAATATCTAAACAAGCGAAGAGCTTCACAATGTAACAAAAAATGAGATAAATTATTGTTTTTTAATTTTTCAAATTCATCAAAAATTTCAAATTTTTATAGATTTTGATTGACCTTGCAGGATCGGAAGATATTTATTAAATGCGTAAATCTATTTTTTTTATTACTCTGCCATGCAAACTGTAAATAAATTTTACTAGAGCGATAAATAAAACGTACACGAAGGATAAATAAACATTTTTTGAAAAAAGGTAAAATTCCATTTTTTACATAATCTTTAGGTCCGTTGCGGGATCGGAAGATAAAGTCCGATTTGAATAATTGTTTTTTTGTTTTTCTTGTAATTACCAATCGCAACTTTTCCGCACTATAGCGATACGGAATTATCAACTTGACTTTTTCGCACCACCCTAATGTGCATACAGCACAGGGTTTGTCGAGGTGCTGGGAAGCGGGTGTATTATGATCCACGTGCTAGTGAATGAAATAGGTGCACACGACAGAAGAAATGAAGACGTAGCAAGGCAAATCGGAGGAACGTAGGAGGTGGGAAGCAATAAGTTAGGAACTGGCGGAAGAGATGCTTAGGTCGTCGGATTGGTGGGGAGCAGTTCAGAGATATCTGACGTGATCGCTGGATAGATAGAGAGAGAAAAAAGGCGACCCAACTGGAGACAGAGTGCCTAGCAGAAAGGATGAAGATAAGGGATAGTGAGAGGTGGTGGGATTGAACACGGAGTAGGAGAGACAGAACAAGAGAAGAGTTAAGGATGTGTAAAAATCGTGCATGAGCAAGAAATCAGGTTGATTCCGAGGATATGCCCTAACCCGGTTCGAGTATGGTCCGATAGGTAATGCATGGTTGAGAAGGGTGTTGTTTTTAGCAGGTAGGTCTCTGGAATTGATAACAATAGTGTCAGAACAACCCCTGCGGTTTAGAGTATCAACGTGGACTTTATCATCATCAATCACCCAATCGCGTCCACCGCTGGGCATAGTCCTCCCTCAGGTCTTTCCAATGTTCACTACACTGGGCTGCTTGTAGCCAGTTTCCTGCTACCCGTTTTATGTCGTCGGTCCACCTAGTCGGTGGTCGTCCTCTGCTTCTTTTATAGTTTCTGGGCCTACATTCCATGATTCGTCTTGCCCACCGTCCATCTTGTGTTCTAGATAAATGCCCTGCCCATTTTTACTTAAGCGTCGTAGCTCTTTCGATGATGTCTTGACTCCTGGACCTCGATTTTTGACCCTTCGCTTTGATATCGAACGTATTCGCTTCGTATACTAAACAGATACGAAGTGAATACGTTCGATAACGAAGCGAAGTGTCAAAAATCGAGGTCCTGATCTTTGCCTGATTTGTTGGTTTGTTATGTGGTCTCGAAGGCTCACGGTCAGCATTGCACATTCCATGGCTCGTTGTGTAACTCTGAGTTTATTCGCGGATTTTTGCATCAGTGTCTCTGCTCCATAAGTTTGTAAAGGCAAAACACATTGGTTATAAATAGACTTAGACAAATATGCAAATAAAAAAGTAAGAAATATGCGCATAAATATGCAGTATTTTATACAAAAATATGCAGTATTTTATGCAAAATATGCATATTTATCTAGAAAATATGCATACAATAAAAAATATTTACAATATTTTTTTATTTACAAAAATACTTACAATATTATAAATACATAATATACAATTATTTTAACATATAAATATTATTTTGAATTGTAGTAACAATAGATTATCAAATGATGTTGGAGAAGTATTGGAGAATCTAAAAATTATGCTAAAATAGCAGTTACATCAGTGGCGTAGAATTTGGGAAGGGTAAACCCTTCACTTTCCCCTGTAGTACACCTCTGGTATTAACCATAAACGATTATTTAACATAATTTAGTAGGGTGTATAGTACCTACACTTTCTGCCAAGTATGACGCGGATATGTCAAATTGTTTGAAAGTATTATTTTTTTTTAAATAATTTATTCTTTATTTAAAACTTTAGGAATTATTTGTGCCCGGTACTTTAAAACTATTTGCCATATCGTTATGATACTTGGCAGACAGAAAGTTGAGGTACTATACACTATACACCCTACTAAATTATGTTAAATACTCGTTTCTGGTTAATACCAGAGGCGTACGACAGGGGAAAGTGAAGGGTTGACCCTTCCCAAATTCTACGCCGCTGTCGTAACTGATATTTTAGAATAGTTTTTAGATTCTCCAATACTTTCTATGCAATTAATATACTCTTCATTTGTAACAATAAAGTCATTAGGTTTCGAGATATTTGAAGTTAAAAATGAAAAGGCACAGTTATTTTGATTAATATATTGTGATCCTTCATTTTTAGCTTAAAATATCTCGAAAACTAATCGCTTTATCGTTGCGAATGAAGACTATATTATTTACATAGAAAGTATTGGAAAATACAAAAATTGCACTAAAATAGAAATTTCGCTAGTGGCGTAGAATTTGGGAAGGGTCAACCATTCACGTCCCCCCGTCGTACGCCTCAGGTAGTAGCCAGAAACGTTTGTTTAACATAATTTAGTAGGGTGTATAGTACCAGCATCACTTACCAAATTTCGTGTTGTTGTTCCAAGCCTGTCAGGAAATATTCAGAAATAAATAAAATAAAAGTTTAACTTTGACACCCTGTATTTAGGTTATTATCAACTTTTGTACTAAGGTAAGTTAGCTTAAATCCACCTATTTTAACTTCAGGAATGTGCGGTTAACCTATGGCCCGTTCTTTACCAAACACCCTGTACGTTATTGAATTTAAGAAGTCATGTTTATTTATGTCTTTATTGAAAAATAAACATGATTAGTTAAAATATTGTTTTGTTTGCTTCCAATCCAGATCTTCGTGGTTCATATTTTTGATTAGGACAACACGAACACACACTTTGGGAATCTGAGTAGGCTAGGGTGAACGATAGCTATCACGGTTGATTGAAATATTGTTTTTCAATAATATTTCAATAATTATCTGAAGTAGTTTAGCGCTTCAATGCTATTATCCCAATTGAAACACCCTATACAGGGAGGGCCCTTGATAGTACTTGTACAATATAGGCATGTAGATATCTGAAATAATTAGTATAATTTCAGAGTTGTGTAGACTGTATGTTTTTAGGTTTTGGGTTCAAGGTAAATTTATAGAGGGAGATTATGATATACAGATAATATTAGTATCCAGCATGCAGCCATCGTCCTCTTTATATGGTAAGGTTTTCAGCCTTACCATGATCAAACTTTTTTAATGTGTTTTTTGTAAGAGTCCTTTGTGCCCGTAATAGAAGTGTTTTTAATGTAACAAACCAAAATTTCACAAACGATAACAAAATGCAGTGGAAAATAGCTGTCAACCCTGACAAAACACAGGCCGTCATGTACCAAAAAAGAAGAGGCAGACCAAATGATGTACTATCCTCATTTGATACCCAAATTGAATGGTCAAATTAAGCCAAATACCTAGGCATAATGCTGGGCAAAATGCTGATCTTTACAGAATACGTGAAAAAAACGGTCAACAAAGCTAAAGCCCTTAGAAGTCAACTCTCAGCGCTAATAGGTTGAAAGAGTAAACTGAAATTTAAGACAAAGATACAACACTAACATACGCCTCAGCCGCATGGGGGCGCACGTGTAAAACCAACAAGAAAAAAATGCAAACAATCCAAAATCACATGGTCAGAGAAGCTTTCTGAATATACCTGGATATGTCCCATTAAGATACGTATTTGGACATAAGTAACAAAAAAAGTCCTAAGAATGATAGACGAAAGAACACACAAAACATTCAACAATATCAGGATTATAAAGAACCATCCTAGCAGAGTATTAAGAAAATTGACTTACTATGACGAAAACCAAAGAACGGTACATAGACAGTCCAGACAGCAGTTAGCTGGATATAGAGAAAACCATTAAGAATGAAGAATTTAAATAGCCACGGGACAGTCAAACGTAATAACCTTCCGTTACAGCAGTCTGACATCACCACTATGATATAACTTAGATCATGCAACAAACAAATACTTTAACTGCAAGCACACGTCGCTTTTCAGGCACCAAGTATCCTTCAGGTAGGTCAAAATGGACCATAGTAGTGGAAGTTCAGCATAGAGGTAACGTACTGACAGACGTAGGCTTGATGGCCACACCTTTCGGGCGCTCAGCCGTCGAGGAGAACAAAATTTATTATCTGCAATGTTTACCCTGTTAATAACATAACCTAAATCTTACTTTGCATTCTGATCATTTTTTTGTGCTATGGCCTTGTCAATTTTCCAGTAACCAGGACAATTATAATTGACGAATATAAAAAAGTGCTAAAATGTTGCTGAGCTATGAAACCAGGTGTCACTCTTTCGAACTTGCACGGTCCCAATATGCAACGCATTTGGGAGTAATAGTGAATGGCCAAAATAAGAAAAGTCAAGAAGTAACGGAGCGAATACTAGCAGGCAACAAAACGTACTGGAGATATCATACGCTAATGAAGGACAAGAACTTTTCCAGAAATACAAAACTGGAAATATATAATATATAGAGTTGCAATCAGACCAGTAATTACGTACGCAGCTGAGACAATATGCCTCACAGAAAAAGATGAAGAAAAATTGAGAATATTCGAATGGAAAATCCTCAGACTGATTATGGGCCCGATAAGAATTTGACAACGGAGAAATGAGAAGAAGAATGAACCATAAGTTAAGAAGGATAATGAAGGGAGAAGTTAGATTATTTATTAGGAAGGTAAAGGTAAAGTTTTCATCGATTCAGAGTGCTGGAGTGCGCTCCTTATTCTAAGTGAAAAATAAGATTTTTTAGCCTTCGCATGGCAACTAAATAAAAAAAATGGTATACATTTTTATTTTTAGATTTATTAAAGCGCAGTGACTGAGATGGCTGGGACACATACAGGGTGATTGATTAGTAGGGTAAAGCTCAATAGCTCCGCTATAGTAATAGATAGCAATAAAAGATAATAACAAAAATTTTAGCCACCTTTGAGCTTCACATTACAAAATTAGTTAGAATGTTTCAGGGTGTTCGATAACACAGTGGCAGACCAAACTTATATTTTTTTAAATGGGACACCCTATATTTTATTTTAAATTCGAAATCCTGTTAACTTCTCCATCACAAAAATGTAAAGGTTTGTTATGTTATACAGGGTATTTACAAAGTTATAACCAATTTTATATGAAAATCGTAACAAGTTCAACTCCCTGTATAAATAAAAATAAGCAAAACAACAATGGTTTATTAATGCCATATTTTTTAACGTATTGTCAAAATTTTCAAGAATGGTCGATATTGCTAATTTTCTTTATATCAAATACAGGGTGAGTCAAAACGCAAGTACATTATTTTCTCAGTAATTTTAAATGGAACACCCTGTATTTTATATCACTATTGAAAAGTACCGGACTTTAATTTTTAGACAACATTCCCTATGTCCAAATTTATTAGTTTTCGAGATATCTTCATTTTTCAATGGACCAGTAGCTTGGCCACCCAAATCACCAGAATTTAATAAACTGGACTGATTTTTTTGGGGTTACGTTAATAACGAAGTTTATAAAATACCTCCAACAACAAGGGATGAGATGAAAAACAGAATACAAAGTGTATTTCGATGTGTTAATTTACAAATGCTCCGTAGAGTAAGTAGCTCATTCAATGATCGTTTTTAGGCGTACATAAATGTGTTAGGAGATAATTTTGAACACCTTATGTAATTAAATATTAAAAATATTTTATTAAACGTAGCTTCTAATTTTTTCAAACATGTTTTTTTTTGCAAAATGTATTACTGATAAATTATGTTTCGTTCTTTATTTGTTATATTGTTACCTTTACATACAAAAGTAGTGTTTAATTGTCTTCACAAAATATTGTATTTTGTGTTTGTGTGTTTTTTTGTAAAATTTATTGCTAATTTTCTTTGTTTATTTGTTGCATTTACATAAAAATATAGTTTATAATTGTTTCAAAAATGTTGCATGTAGTGGTTGTGTTTTTGTTTGTAAAATGTATTACATGCTAATAAATTATTTTTATTTCTTTATTTCCTACAGTGTTACATTGATTACCGGATTGATAATCGGTAATCTTCAATTGTCAATTCAGTCATGGCTTACTTAAAATTTAGATGAATTTAAACACCTAAAATAATTTGCTCTGAAAAATGAAAATATCTCGAAAACTAATAAATTTGGGCATAGGGAATGTTATATAAAAATTAAAGTACGTTAATGTTACTTTTCAATAATGATATAAAATATAGGGTGTTCCATTTAACATTACTAAGAAAATAATGTACTTGCGTTTTGACTCACCCTGTATTTGATATAAAGAAAATTAGCAATATCAATATATTCATAAAAATTTTGACAATAAATAAAAAAATATGGCATTAATAAACCATTGCTGTTGTGCTTATTTTTATTTAAACAGGGAGTTGAACTTGTTACGATTTTCATACAAAATTGGTTATAACTTTTTAAATACCCTGTATAACATTATAAACCTTTATATTTTTGTGATGGATAAGTTAACAGGATTTCGAATTTAAGATAAAATATAGGGTGGACCATTTAAAAAAACAAATTTAGGTCTGCCACTGTTTTATCGAACACCCTGTAACATTCTAACTAATTTTGTAATGTGAAGCTCAAAGGTGGCTAAATTTTTTGTTATTAACTTTTATTGCTATCTATTACTATAGCGGAGCTATTGAGCTTTACCCTACTAATCAATCACCCTGTAGAGAGAAGGAAAAACGACCTACTGACCAGTGCCGGTTTATCCACTGGGCGCAAGGAGCGGGCGCCCAGGGGCCCGGGCCCCGGAGGGGCCCGAAGATGCCCGTTCCTTTTAATTATAAAAAAATAAAGTCGCTAAATAATCTACATATTTTCCGAAAATAATCTTATACGCAGATACGCCAATGCACTGCAAATGCCTATGTTTTATTGTTACATATCTTCACGCCTATACACAGTGGCGTAGCCTAGACCCACAAGGGCCCCGTGTCAACATTTGTGGCAAAAAACTACAGAAAGTTGTCAGAAAGGTGTCTCGAATTGTAGTGAATTTTGCATGTGAATCCAGCTTGGAAGCAACTAGTTATTTCAGAACTGTTCAAAGTATCTACACGTTTTTTCGGCTTCTCCTCAAAGGTGGAATTTACTGAAAGAAAGCGGCAAATGTTGTGTAAAAAGATTAATTGAAACTAGATGGTCCGCCCGATTTGACGCTGTAAATGCATTATTTAGAAACTACAGATCCATCAAACCTATTTTTTCCAGTTAAGCAATAATAGAGATGAAAAATCAGCAGATAGAAGTGAAGCCAAGGCACTGTGCAATAAAATGGATACCTTTGAGACAGCTCTATTGACACTGATTTGGGCAAGAATTTTGGAACGAGTGAATGCAACAAGCAAAACGCTAAAAACTGTGGACTTAAACGTAGAACTTGTCAATTGGGGTAGAATTAATGGCATCTCTTTTGAGCTTTGTTGGAGACATAAGAAATAACTTTAGCGAAATTGAACAAGAAGCGAAAACTTTCTATTGCGAAGGCGAGGATATCTCAAACATCTACTATACAACTGACCTTCAAAGAATAAAGAAAATAAAAACATTTTTCGAAGAAGGTGAAAGTCAAATCATTTTAAAGGAGCAAGAGATATTCAGAATTGAAGTATTTAATGTTATATGCGACAATATTACTCAAAATCTTTTAAAGTGAATTGACTGCTACAAGGATGTAACATCAGCTTTTATATATTCTTTTACGCTAGAGAAAGAAGAAGTCAAGACGTCAATTAATACTTTATGCGAGAAATATATAAAAGATGTTGATGAAACCAAAAAGAGCTTGCATAATGAAATTACCCATATTGGGACGTTATGCCAAAATTTAAATAAACATGCATTTTATGAAAAATTTGATGTCATCCAGGATGTAAACGAAACTGTTCCCAATATTTTAACTGCAAATTTATTTGGCGATCCTAATCTCTAATGCGTCAGGCGAGCGGTCTTTTCGGCTTTAAAAAGAATAAAAACATATTTAAGGTCAAATTTGGGTCAAGAAAACCTAGATGCATTATCACTATTGTATATAGAGAATGAAGAACTGGAGAAACTGAATTGTGATAATATTATATGGCAGTTTGCGAATGCTAAGTCAAGAAAAAAAGTGATCTAATTTTTGTCTTTATGTATCTTTTAGAATATGTTTTTTGTTTGTCATGGTGTTGTTTTGTGAAACTTTCTGTTTTTGATTTATGTTTTTAAATGTATTTTTTGGATTATTTTTTATAATAATAATATCCCGTTTTATACCGCTGACGCGCCTTTGGGATTATAGCAGGGTAGTCTGTTATATCTAGGGCCTACGGTATACAAGGAGGGTAACAGGGCCAGTGCTACGCTTCAACCGCCTATTATTACCCCTGGTTTTACCAAAGGTACTCATTTTATTTAAGGCTGAGGCGGCCTGGGGCCAATAGACATTTTAAAAATGTCTAGTTGTTCTTGTCGACGCTGGAATTTGAACCCCAACCTACCAGCACGCGAGTCAAGCATACTACCGCCTGAGCTACGCCGGCCCGGGATTATTTTTCACGTTTGCTATTCTTCTTGCTTGTTTAAAAAAATATTTTATGGATTTTACAATAAGCCTTTATAGTTAATGCATGTGTTTTCTTGTTAAAAAACTGACAACGAATAGCAATGAATGGGGCCCCTAAACCTCCAGCGCCCAGGGCCCGAAGTTAGGTTAAACCGGCACTGCTACTGACTAAGAAGATCACCAGATGGAAACCAGATACTGAAACACCAGGGAGAAGACCCAGAGAAATGGGAGGACCAGGTCTTGAGAGATATCAAAATTCTGAAAGTGAGAAACTGGAGAGCACTATGCACATATCGAAATGAGTAGAAGAAAATTGTAACTAAAGCCAAGTCAAACAACAAACTTTGACAACACACAAGTGGAATGTGGAGTGATACAGCGCAATAAGCGAATCAGAGAGCTCTTAGTAAGAGCGGCAAACATTCAATCCACAATGTACAGCCTTGATGATAATACGCAACGCTATCAGAAAAAAATAAGTTATTCTTCACAAAATACCTATCTTTTAAAAAAGCGTACGACAGGTACACGTTTATCTAAATTGGTAACATGCTACGCCGATACGTATATCTCTGAAATATTGCCCCTTATACAGCAAAAATATTTTTTATATCTGGATAAAAATGGATGTATGTTTTTTTATTTATTTAAACGTCACCGCATTCCGAAGAAGAAATATGAAGCAAGAAAACATTTCATCATCTCCACATCGCCCGCACAATCGTCATAATCTAATAAACTACAAAATAAAATAAAAGAACTACGAATACGCCAAAGCTTGACTTTCGTAAGCAATATTACCGGCAGATTTTCTCAGATTCACTGAAGTGCTTTTCTAAACGGCAAAATCCACACATTTACCGACCCGGCTTCGCTATCAACTCAATGCTAAATCTCGAATTTACAGTAAATGTTGCATTTTTCAGTTAATGCTGTTGCAAGCGAAGGTTTTACTTTAATAAAATATACAATAATATCAAAATAAAACATTATTGGGACCATTTTTCTGGTAACACTTTCGTGGCTTCTAAACATTTGCAAGCCAAACGAATGCCGGAGCAAAGAAAGCTGCGGGAAATCTAATAATTGCATTTCACTTCAACTGAAATATAACACGGCTTTTTTGTCATTTTGCAACGAAAATATTATTTCTTTCTATTAGTTTTACTCCTAACTGAGTATGGGGGACCATTTTTCGATGGTTTTTTTCCGCGTTGCACAGGACAGAAGTGAAATACCATTATTAGATTTCCCTCAGCCTTCTTTTCTTCGGCATTAATTTGACTTTCAAAATTTTTAGAACCCACTAAGGTGTTACCAGAAAAATGATCCCAATAAAGTTTAATTTTGATATTATTTTATATTTTATTAAAGTAAAACTTTCACTTGCTTTTAGCAGATATCGCTACGACACCAATGTCACATTATTTCGTTGCAATTCGGTACTAACAGCCCGATATGCTTTAGTTGGTCCAGAGAAAGTCATATATACATTCTCTGATGTTCTCTGATCATGTTCAAAATAAGAGAGCTAAAAGTAACTACAACGTTAACGGGATTTTATTGTCTCATATGGTCAATGAACCTCTAAATGTGAATAAACCGCGGAGTATATACTCCATCAAATCTTGTGTACTGTGAGTAGAAACTCATCACATCAAATATTTTTATTTTTATAAAATAGAGTATAAACTTATACATTACTCTCATACTCATGAGAAAATACTCGTGAGTTTATACTCCGTTTTTATTCATACCACTAACTGTTTCTGACAGGGTAAAAAACGAAAAAACAACTAGGTACTTATTACAGTATAAAGTAATTTATTAATTAAATAATTTTTTTGATTTGAATGACAATATAAATAATCATTAATAATAGTTATTTAACCAACAAGTGTATTAATAAGGGCGATTAACAATTGAGATATTTTAACGCGTGAGCGGGGCGAGCGCGTTAATGTTCGAGATTGTTAATCGCCATTTTAATTCACGAGTTCATTACAAAACTTTTCCGTCGACCGTACTTTTCAGAAATAAAGATATATCCATCTTTTGATTTTTCAAATACACAGAATTTTAAACAATAAAGTAAATAATGACATACAATGACAGATAGTACTAACAGCGGCTACTTGATTTTAATTTTTTTTAGTGGGAATATAAATCGGTATATGTTTGGTTGCCTACACCACAGGTCACTGCCAATCACAGAGCGTTTAATTAATTTATGCAAGCAATGTATGTTGTGTTGCCTATAATGAAATCGTTCGTTAATAGAAAATCATTCATTAATAGGGGTCATTAATCAATGATTTTGAGGATGTTAAAATTGATCATAAATGGACGGTCGACGGAAAATATAGTTAATTAGACATCTTACAATATAAGGCAAGACAATATTTATTAATTTAAGTAAAAATATACGGTTTTGTTTTGATTCAAATCGAGCTTCTTGCCATCCCATGACACGTGTTTCTAGGTTTACCCTTTATCAAAGAGGCTTTTCAAGAAGACTTATTTGAAACAAAACGCACCGACTGGTCGGTAAATATATTTAAATATTATACCGGAGTGTGGTTAGAACGATTTCTAACGGGGACAGGTGAAATGAGTGTCGATAACGATTCAAGTAAACTGTTTACTCAGGTACACAAATACCAATCGAGTGATGCTTAGGAAAATTTCACCAACGCATCTCAGTTTACCCGTCTGAATCGCCATCATTTTGTACTATAATACCGAGTAATTTATTAATTTATTTTGTACTGAGTAGATAATCATAATATTTAAACACTGCTCGTTCTTGTTGATATGTCTCGATAGATCCTGGCCGTTGTAACCTGGAAAATATTTTGTGTTGTTATTTATTTATAAAGTAATAATCCATAATATTTATATATTGTGATAAATAAATATGTTGGTGGTTGGGATCATGTGCCTTTTTGGTCCAAATTAATTAAAACTCTATTTCTTGTTCAAATATATTATATTTTCAATCCACACTATCGATGACTAAACCATAACAACTTGTTTACAATAATAATATAGCGACCTAGCCTAACACCGTGTCGACATCGACTTTACGTTAATACTTACTACTAACTACAAGTCTATATCAACAGGGCAATGTTTATATACACCTTTGAATAATAACCAGCATGACATTTCACTGTTACTCGAGGCTACTGAATCTAAGTTTATAATACTTTGACTTTGAGTGAGGTTGATACTCTTTTTTATTCAGAATCGAAGGTTAAACATATTTTATATTAATTATATTAAGGTAAACTTTAGAAGACAAAAAATAAGCATTTTTTCAACAAATTTTTTCTTAGGACTTTTATTAAAAATGAACATAAAACTTTTTACATATTAATATCTAACTCTTAGAGAATACAAAGATTATATCTTTTTTCATTTATTCACGTACACTAATATTGTAGAGGGAGCCAAATTCGAGGCCTCGAAAAAAAAGTAGTTCCGATGGTGGACAGTTAATCTCAGGAATGGGATCTCTGAAACAAAAAAAAAATCGTACGGCATTTGAAAAAGGAAGGTTTCTTACGTGAAAATTTACCACCGTTAGTGAAAAATTCCGCGAATAAAAGATTTTACGGAATTTTGAAAAATTTTTGTGAAAAAATCGTCCGTTTTCTTCAGTTTTTCATGGTTAAAAAATATTTATGTTTATATTTTGGTCAAATTGTGGTAAATTATCTCTGCTTTTTCTTGATCTGTTCTCGACCATGAGCCATCTGGATTTCTTAATGCTGGTATGTGTTTACTGGGTTGTTTTAATTTCCTGGTTGCCTTCCAAAGTGAATAATCGGTATCTGCTGTTGGTGTTAAATTTTGAAGATAATTTTCGATGTAGGAGTTTTTGTGCTGTAGTATTGTATTTTTTAGCTGTCTTGCGGCTCTATTGTAGTTCATTTTGTCTTGATGCTGCCTTGTGTTTTGCCATATCTTTCTTAGTCTCCTCTTCTCTTTAATTTGATTTCTTATATTAATAGGATTGTTTCTTTTATTATGTGTATCTTTACATTTTGGAGTGGCATTCCAAGCAGCTTCTTGGAGAAGTGTAGTAAATTCATATACTGCCAATTCAAGTTCATCTTTTGTTTTGAGAGAAATATTAAGGTTTATTTTTTGATGTATTTCTTCCCTGAACTCATGTTAAGTTATTAATTTAATAAAAATATATCATAGAGTCATTTTAATATTTCAGATAAATATGAGTTGTTTATTAGCCTAATTCGGGGTTATCCACACATATTATACGATAGGTAAATCCAATAAACATTTTAAAGACCAGGAAATGAAACAAAATAGTTGGAAATCCCACGGCATGCGGCACCAAGGAGCATACCTTCGTTTATTTCCTAATCCATGGCACACAAAATAGATAAATATTATAATAAATAATAGTATAAGTATAAATAAATAAACACAAATTTTGTTTACTGTTCGTATAATTTATAGGCTATGTTGTTGAATTAGAATTAAGTCATTGTTTACTCTTTCTACTCATGCGCAAAAATTCCGCTACGTCGATTTATAAATTGGCATATTATTTTCTTACTTCTCCAGTCCGTTTCTTCCATCTCCGTTGCGTCTACGTCTACGCTACGTCAAACTATAAATCCAACTTAAAGCATTATCCCATCTGTCAACTCAATAATATTTGTTAATTTATTAATCGCTTAAATAGTCAACCTTTTTCAACTCCTTCGTTAATAAATTTCAATAGAAACTCAAAATTTTCGTTTATTATGTGCTCAAAATTTGGAATTCTTGTAACCCAACAAAAAAAAATTTAAGGGGGTTTTGTTGCATTATATATTAAGCTTATTAGCTTATTATAAAGAATTTCTACTTCATTTTTATTTTCTTTCTATCTTTCACCTTCATGAAATGCGAAATATTTGTGTTTGTTTTTTTTTGAAAAAGTTTAATATTCAGGCAAGTTATGAACTACTTTCAAATTATTCTGTAAAATGGTCGTATAATAGGTTAACATTCTATTACAATTAATTACGAAAATTAATTCGACACACGATTAAGGGGAGAGGGGTGGGGGTAACGCTTGAAATTTTAATTTTGTTTACTATTTTAAATGAAAGTGCATAACTTCAACTCTCCGCAGATTTCAGATTGATCGGAGTAAAATTACCAGAGATACAGCATGTTGAACATCCCTACCTTCGACTGTGTTTGCCGCGGTTTCGCGGGAGCACGCTTGATCGTAGTGAGAAACATTCAAACGGCCCATAAATTGCGACTATAAATACGAGCAGCATATTTACAAATGCTCCTATACTACGGCACCAGAGTGCTGAAATCGGTTAGCCTTTGAAATACTGAAATACACTATTACGCTACAAACCCTAATTGATTTAGGTACCCATTAAAATATAAGACATCTATTAACCCGGGAGTAGTCGCGCTCACTTCTGTAACGTCGATAGTCGCCTGTGAGATTCTATCTCAAAATACGAATTTAAAACAAATTTTTATTTTGTACTATTTTTATATACTTTTTATATTGAAAATATGTATTTCTAACAATTTTATTAAAAAAACCTGTGTTACCGGCTACCTTCCAACATCGGCCACCTGTCCTAAAGGCCAGTTTAAAAATTTCCCAAACCAATTATAATATGTAGACTACAAAAATTGGCAATACCGTCCACCTTTCTATATCGGCCAATAGTTCTTTCATTTTTAGTGGCCGTTACTGACAAATTTTACTGTACAGTAAAACCTGTGTTAACGGCCACCTGCCAACATCGGCCACCTGTCCTAACGGCCAGTTTAAAAATTTCCCAAACCAATTATATGTAGACTACAAAAACTGGCAATAGCGGCAACCTTTCTATATCGGCCAACAGTTCTTTCATTTTTAGTGGCCGTTACTGACAGGTTTTACTGTATTACGAAAAAGGATGAAATGTGAGATTCTATCTAACGGCGCGACTACTCGCTGATTAAAGCTATCTCCCCAAAGCCATAAATTCCACAAAAAGAAGAAGAAGAAAAAAAATTCCTACGCATTACTACACCCTTCCTCGAGGCACTTACGAATCTTTTTAAAAATTGCAAAATTTTTCATCAAGTTATCGCGAAAAAGGATAAAAATTGAGATTCTATCTCACCGCGCGACTACTCGCGGGTTAAATTATGGTGCCTAATAACTTTTTAATGCAATTAATATTATTGTAAGTATTGTATGTTTCAATTTATTGTATCCAAATAGAAATGTCGAAACTGCAATAAACCTAGCATACTTAAGAATGTGTTTTTTTGACACTAACCCGAGAAACAAATAAAACAAAAATTAAAACAAAAACGCCAATGAATAAAAAACAAATAAATATTTTTTATTTTTTTTTATTTATAAGTACAGATATAATTACTCGTATACATACATACGTCCATAAAGTAACGCATAAATTCATTATTAACTAAATAAACAACATTATTAGAAATTACCGAAACAGGTCGATTTTTGATTTTAATTTATGATTTTTTGGCATACATATCATACTAGTGACGTCATCCGTCTGGACGTGATGACGTAATCGATGATTTTTGCAATAAGAATATGGATCGTGTGATAGCTCATTTCAAAGGTAATTCAATTCTCTTTCGGTAATATAAACATTAATATAATTAGTTATGCAGGGTGTCCAAAAACAATTTTTTAATTAAATTAATTGACACAAAAAGAAGACTTTGCGTAGTTTATTTAATTCAAAATACATTTTACTACTGTCAGAAAACATAAATAAAATGTTTATTTCAAATATAAACATTACTTTTTGCTTAAATTTTTAAATTTTTAAAAGCTTAAATGTTTAAGCTGCCACCCACCTGCCTCTTGACAGTTTGAACATTTAATTTAAGCGAAAGGCAATGTTTATTTGCCAAATAAAAATTTTATTTCTGTTTTATGACAGCAATAAAATGTATTTTGAATTAAATAAATTACGCACATTCGTCTTTTTGTGTCAGTTAATTTAATATATAAAAAAATTGTATAAATATGACACCCTGTATAAATAATTATGTTAATGTTTATATTATTGAATAGAGAATTGAATTGCCTTTCAAATGAGCTAGCACACGACCCCTATTATTCTTCTTTAAAAAATCGTCGATTACGTCATCACGTCCAGACAGATGACGTCACTAGTATGATATATATGCCAAATATCATAAATTAAAATCAAAAGTTGACCTGTTTCCGTAATTTCTAATAATGTTGTTTATTTAGCTAATAATGAATTTATGCGATACTTTATGGACTCACTGTATACGAGTAATTATATCTGTACCTATAAATAAATAATAATAAAAAATATTTATTTCTTTTTTATTCAATGGCATTTTTTTATAATTTTTGTTTTATTTGTTTGTCGGGTTAGGGTCAAAAAACACATTCTTAAATATGCTAGGTTCATTGCAGTTTAGACATTTTTATTAAAAATTTCGTCATTTCTATAAAAAAATAAAAGCAAAGCAACAAAATGTACCTATGTATTGATGTGATCTTTATTATTGAAATGAGATAATATTCTTATATGTTACTTAATTTAATCAATGTATTAATACTAATCTAATTAATTAACCAGATCACATATCAATATGTTTTCAATCTCAGGGCGAATTATAAATTAATTACTTACTTCCGTGGCTTCTAAATATTTCTTAATGGTTCCTAATCGGGATAGAAAAGAAAAGAGTAAAAAAATACACATATGGGTTACAATTATAATCAAAATATTTTTTATTTTATTTAAAAAGGCAATCAATGCTTAATATTTGCTATTTCTTATTATTCTTAAACATAGCATTTACAAATGGGAATCTTATTTCCTTTTGGTTTTCAATTGAAAGTTTTTATTAACATTTAACTATTAGGAGTTATTAGGAACAACTCTATTTACGTTTGATGAAGCTTTTCTGATATTATTGATTATGTTATTCAATTTTTTATGTGGAATTTAATACGAAAACCCATACATTCATGTCCAAACAAATGAGACTGACCTTTTCCTGGTGAACTGAAAATGTCCTCACACAAGACCCTTTCCTGCTATCCTTGTCTGCGATCAAACCTCGTCCTGGCTTCCAGTGATGTTCTCCTTTGAAAAACTAGCTCGAATAGCTCTCGTTCCTGCTTTTGTCGTGATGCTGTGTTCTACCTTTTTCGAAACTGCTATCAGCTACCGGGACACTCTGGGCTCAAGGAGGTTCTTTTACTCTCGACCTGGCCTACTTCTCGTTCCACGATAAATACTCCACACTCACGGAACTACACCGGCTTTCTCACTCCTCGAACACTACCGTCTACTACTCGACTTCACTTCTCGACAGCTCAAAACATTCTGATCTCTATTTGTCATTCATTCCCCTACTTTCTAAATATCCCTTCCAGATTCACAAATCAAACTTCCACCACCAACTCTCATTCGCAGTCTTCCTCAAAACCAATTTTTAATCTTTCTAAATATACTTAATGGATTTCAAAGAAAATAGTTAATTCCCATTCTAAAATTACTTTCTACTATATACAAATTTTAATGACCTATTCTCTATTTCCACTTAGTCTTATTTAGCATCGGCTAATGATCGATCCTTCCGCGAACAACGATAATGACCTATTATCGATTTCACTGAGTTTTATTTAGCATAGGCTAATGATCGACCTTCCGAGAAGAACGATAATGGTACGCGTCATTCACTTTGTTTATCTAAGCACATTGTTCCGAGTTTCGTACGCTTATTCTAATCACTTCTTAAAATTAAATATAACAATTTGTTGTATACAGGGTGTTCTAAATTTATATGCCCGTGGTTGAGAAAATTGAAAATATTTTATATTAAATTGAATTTTGTTTATAATTATCAAATTTTAATTTTTATATCAAATAGAAATATAACAAATCCCCGCCTTGTATTCGATAAAATTTATCTGCATTTTTAAATAAATTTTCTCGAGGCAAAACCAACTCCCTGTATATTTCCTTACTTTAATCTACGTCTTATACCCCTTCTTCTTGTATTACTCTAATTAGTCCCACCTGTAGAGTAATTGTTTCCTTATTTTCAGTGTCCTCATCCTGTGTTAGAGTGTCGGCTATTATGTTGTCTTTCCCTTTTTCCCATGTTAATCTTCTGTCTTTTTCCTCCGATTTTTCACATACTTTTATCGTGTATTCTGCATCCTCGTTTTCATATGCCTCCTCTTCAAATGCCACTGTTTCGATCATATCTTTTTCGCTTTCATTTTTTTGCTTTATTTCTTCTTCTCCTGCGCTCGTCTCTTCTTTTGAGGAATCCCAGGTTTCCTTTGTTTCTGATACTCTCAAATTTTCTTCTTCTGGGCTCAACTCTTCTTTTGAGGAGCCACAGGTTTCATTTTCTTTTGTCTTTTTCTGACTTTTTCTCCCTTTTCTTCTTTGTCCTTGCTTCGTTGCCAAATTCATTTCCACTGTTTGTTCTTTACCTGATTCGTCCGTATTTTGTTTCTCCTGTTCCTTGTCCTGTTCTTCTTCTTTTTCTTCTGTTAGATTCATCGTATTATTTTTAAAATTTATCACTACATGTTTTTCTGCCAATTCGTCAACTCCTACTATCATGTCATGTGACATGTTTGGCATTATTACACATTGTAGTGCATACATCTTCTTACCCAGTCGTACCATTACTCGTATGCCTTCATTTATAGTTGCCAATGTCCGTTTGTTTGCGCCCACTAAATTTACCCTAGGTATTTTGTAAATTAAATTTGTTAAGTTAACTTCTTCTATTAGTTTTCTGTTGACCAATGTTATTTCAGATCCAGTGTCTATCATAATTTTAATTGGTTTCTCGTTGATAAATCCATCCACAAATTTTAAATTTACTCCATTTTTCTTTTCGTTGTTTCTTGCCAATTTAATAAAATCCTTGGGGTTACAAAAGATTCCTGTTTGATTTTTGGTTTTTAGTGAGCGCCGTCGTGAAAAAACGCCGGTTGCTCATCGTTGTTTATATTTTCGTCATAATGTCTCTCTCCGTCATATCCATCTGTCTGGGTATTATTTACTTCTCTTCTATTTTCTCTTGGTCTGTCGGATCTGTTTCGGTTTTCTCGATATCCCTGTTCATTTTGTCTACCATTATTTCTGTTTTCTTGATTTGAGCGTGTGGTGTTTCTATTCTGGTATTCTCGATTTCTGTCCTCATTCCATTGCCTATTTCTTTGTTCATAATTTCCTCTTCCGTTGTCTCTATTTTCGTTTTCCCTTCTGGGATTAAAATCTCGTCTTGTATAGTCCCTCCTATTTTCATTTCTATCTCTGTACTCCTGTGTTTCTCGGGGCCTGTAATCTTCTCGCGACCTTCTTGATTTTCTTTCTCTTAAACGCAATTCTCTTATTTGTAGGAATTGGCATAAACTATCTATGTCTTTGTAGTTTTGCAATGTGATATGGTCTTCCAGCGTTTCTTCGAAATGTCTTGCAATCAGTTCGACTAATTGTTCCGATGAGTAATTATATTGTAAATGTTTTGCGTTATAGTAAATTTGTAATGCATATGTCCTTTCTGATATACCCATCCTATCATTGTATTTCCCATTTTGCAATTCCTTGTTAATTTCCAATTGTTGGACTTTTCCCCAGAAATAATTCAAAAATTTTTGTTCAAATTGTTGCCAACTGTCAAATTCTTCTTCTTTGCAATCGAACCATAGGCTTGCTTCATTTTTGAGATGGTTTCTGATAGTTTCTTTTGCTGTTTCGAAACTTCCGATGTGCTGTGTTTTCTTTTTCAAGCTATTTATGAACGGCACTGGGTGTAATCTTCTTACATCCCCGCCAAACCTTATCTTCACGTCATCTGTGCTATTTATAACCATTTCTCTTCTTTCTCCTACATTTTGTTGAATATTGATTTCCGCAATCTTTCTTTCCATTTCTTCTCTGATTGCTTGAATAGCGTTTTCCACCTTGTTTTCCAAACTTTCCATTTCTTTTTTCTGGCAATTCGTTAACTCCTTCATTTTATTTTGAATTTTCATTTCTTGTTCTTTCATGTGGTCCTTCATTCTCATTTCTTGTTTTTGCATGTGATCTTTAATTTTCATTTCATACTTTTCTATGCGTTCCTCTATTTTCTTATTGTTCTCTTCTATCGCTTGTTTTGTTTCCTGTTGATTGTCATCCATTTTTTTCTCCACTTTATCCATTTTCTGATCCAATTTTTGTTGTGTTTCATCCATTTTTCGATCCACTTTTCGTTGATTGTCATCCAGTTTTTGTGACTGGAGTTGCATCAGTTGTAATAGTTTATCTATTCCTGATAATTCTTGCTGTTCTGATGCCATGATTGTCGTGTCTAAAATATCTTCTTGGTCTGAATGTTCTTTTTGTTTTTTGTTGTCCTTGCTTTGGCTTCTTGTCACAGACATTTGTTTTCAAGAAGTATTATCCCCGCCAAATATGAAATTTTACTAGTATGTTACCAAGACGACTTTTTTTTTTACCCAAATATTATAAATTGTCAATAAATATATCAAATGTAAATATCGTAAAAATAAAATATTAAATCAGTTATGTAAAATTTGTACCTAAAGAGATCTAAAATTTTATGTTATCAAATGTAAGTATCTCACTTTTTACCACAGGCATATAAATTTTCAAATACCGGCTTTACTCTTTCTATCCTTCAAATTTGCCACTAGAAATACTTTACAATGCTTTCCACGTTGGACGATAGTTGATGTGATCTTTATTATTGATATGAGATAATATTCTTATATGTTACTTAATTTAATCAATGTATTAATACTAATCTAATTAATTAACCAGATCACATATCAATATGTTTTCAATCTCAGGGCGAATTATAAATTAATTACTTACTTCCGTGGCTTCTAAATATTTCTTAATGGTTCCTAATCGGGATAGAAAAGAAAAGAGTAAAAAAATACACATATGGGTTACAATTATAATCAAAATATTTTTTATTTTATTTAAAAAGGCAATCAATGCTTAATATTTGCTATTTCTTATTATTCTTAAACATAACATTTACAAATGGGAATCTTATTTCCTTTTGG
Organism: Diabrotica virgifera virgifera; assembly: GCF_917563875.1. NCBI lineage: Eukaryota > Metazoa > Arthropoda > Insecta > Coleoptera > Chrysomelidae > Diabrotica > Diabrotica virgifera. The sequence goes on from NC_065446.1 coordinate 48,574,246, forward strand.
TTTTCAATTGAAAGTTTTTATTAACATTTAACTATTAGGAGTTATTAGGAACAACTCTATTTAAGTTTGATGAAGCTTTTCTGATATTATTGATTATGTTATTCAATTTTTTATGTGGAATTTAATACGAAAACCCATACATTCATGTCCAAACAAATGAGACTGACCTTTTCCTGGTGAACTGAAAATGTCCTCACACAAGACCCTTTCCTGCTATCCTTGTCTGCGATCAAACCTCGTCCTGGCTTCCAGTGATGTTCTCCTTTGAAAAACTAGCTCGAATAGCTCTCGTTCCTGCTTTTGTCGTGATGCTGTTTTCTACCTTTTTCGAAACTGCTATCAGCTACCGGGACACTCTGGGCTCAAGGAGGTTCTTTTACTCTCGACCTGGCCTACTTCTCGTTCCACGATAAATACTCCACACTCACGGAACTACACCGGCTTTCTCACTCCTCGAACACTACCGTCTACTACTCGACTTCACTTCTCGACAGCTCAAAACATTCTGATCTCTATTTGTCATTCATTCCCCTACTTTCTAAATATCCCTTCCAGATTCACAAATCAAACTTCCACCACCAACTCTCATTCGCAGTCTTCCTCAAAACCAATTTTTAATCTTTCTAAATATACTTAATGGATTTCAAAGAAAATAGTTAATTCCCATTCTAAAATTACTTTCTACTATATACAAATTTTAATGACCTATTCTCTATTTCCACTTAGTCTTATTTAGCATCGGCTAATGATCGATCCTTCCGCGAACAACGATAATGACCTATTATCGATTTCACTGAGTTTTATTTAGCATAGGCTAATGATCGACCTTCCGAGAAGAACGATAATGGTACGCGTCATTCACTTTGTTTATCTAAGCACATTGTTCCGAGTTTCGTACGCTTATTCTAATCACTTCTTAAAATTAAATATAACAACTTGTTGTATACAGGGTGTTCTAAATTTATATGCCCGTGGTTGAGAAAATTGAAAATATTTTATATTAAATTGAATTTTGTTTATAATTATCAAATTTTAATTTTTATATCAAATAGAAATATAACAGTATATATAAAAATAGTATTGTGGTACCTATGTTAGAAATAAGAAATGTATTACTATGAATCTGCAATCAATCACAAACAAGTTTGGCTAATTGGCTCTCCCAAAGACATTTTTCAGAAAAGAAAAGACATTTATATTCCTGTTTTTCAAGCAATAAATTGAAATATAAATATACAATCCTTACAATAATATTAATTGCAATAAAAACTTAGGCACCATAATTTAATAGATGTCTTATAATTTAATAGGTGCCGAAATCAATGAGGGTTTGTAGCGTAATAGTGTATATTATAGTCAAAGCCCGAATTTCAGGCACTCCTAGGTTTGACTAGGCAATCCTCAGGTTTGAGTGGCGGTCTTAGTCAAAGCCCGAAATAAATTACAGTTTCGGCCTTTGACTAGTCAACCCTAGGAGAGACTACGTTGGTCAGGCAAAGGTCGAAATTTAATTTTATGAAATTGGGGTTTGACTAGTCAAACCCCGATCAGCTATTAAAATGTCGTAATTTGTTAGATTATGTTTAATAGCACGTACTTTTTTAATTGTAATGTTTATTATTTTTACATTCTCGTAATTAAAATAAAAAACAGTGTTTATTCTCAAATGTTGAGGCATTATGGCATTTAGAGTTGCACAATACGTTCGACCTTTTACACTTACATGGTTTTGAAGATCACTTCTTATTGCAGTGGAATTTTATAAATCCTTTGTCCTCCAAATTTAGAATATTTTGTACTAATCTCTCTTAGAGACAGCTTAACGTCTGGAAGGTCTTCGAAATTAGGAAATTTCTCTTTGCATTCTCTTATTTGATTTCTTGAAAAAAGTGTGTTTATTGTTCCGTATTTCGTACCAACTCTATATAAACCGTCAATTGTTTTATTTTGTATGCTACTCAAAACATTTCGAGCATCCTCTTTGGCTCTATCAAAGCTGGGGATAGGTATTGTTACAGTCTTTCTGATCGAAATTGGAGGACATTTTTTTCACTTAATTGTTTCATAGCATTAGCTATGAAAAAAATCAATTTTTTCTCTTAGGACAAATTTGTTTTAGATTCTCTGGATCAACCTGAGCAAAAAAGGTCTCTTGTGATTTTTCTATAAAATTGACTATTGTCGAGTTGCATGCAATTTAAATTTGAAAAACGCGAAAATGGCCATTTTCAAAGCTTAATATAGATATGTTTTGTAGAAGCCTCATATGAAATTTTTAAATTAATTGCAACAACTAAAAAAAAAAAAATAGAAAAATTGACGTTTTTGTGAGGGCAGGGGAGGGGGTGGTGGGCTAAAAATGCGATTAGTCTTATTTTTTAATCACATATAACGTAAAAAAGTGAAAAAAATATTCAGGCTGTACCGATCTCAAAAAATATCATTAAGCCCGCAAAAACCCTTACATAACTTAAAAAAACATGGCTAAAAATACAGTTTTCCTGATTTTTCAAGATGGCGCACATGACGGAAAAATCTGAAAAAAATCAGAGAAATAGCTTTTGATAAAATACACAAAATGCAAAAAAATGGACCTGCAGCCCTCTCTAAAAAAAAGTTATAGGTTTTAAAAAGATAGAAAAAAAATTGAGGTTATGTACACTCGACCTACGGATCCATAAAAAATAGACATGTTTTGTAAAAGCCTCAGCTACACGTGTGAATTTTTTGAAATTTTTAAATCAATTGCAACCCAACTAAAAAAAATTAAATCAAAAAATCTACGTTTTTGGCTGTGGGGGGAGGGGTAAGGGGGTGGCGAGCTAAAAATCCGCGTTATCTCATTTTTTAGTTGCATAGAACGTAAAAAAAATAATAAAATTGAATTCTGGGAGTGAGGGCATTTTGCCTATCTTAACGGGGGGTACCCTTTCTTGCCGGAACATTGAAAAAATCGCAAGAAAATCGAAACATTTCAGCTGCTTTTCCGCTTTTTTGCTCAAATCTCGAAAACTGTTAACTTTTGGTAAATGGTATGTTAAGAGAAATTAAAGTACTTAAAATTATCTATAAACATCACTATTTACCTTTTTTTTCAGACGAACCGTTCGTCCTAAAGTGCAAATTGAAAATTGCCAATTTTTAACGGTCTCGGCAAAACCCACTTTTTACATTCCAAAACTTTAGTTTTTATTAGAATGCTGTCATTTGATAAATTTCTCCTAGTTTTCTGTACAAATAATAAATGTTAGTTCATAATATGAATATGGTATGTCTCTTCTCACAGCTTCTATGAATCCATTCCATCCTAAAATACCGAGGATATCTCTGCTTTTCCCTTAGAGCCACAGAAGATCAGGCACAGATGGAGTCACAGTTTCAGTTGGTGTGAACATTCCCTTCGGATCTTGATTTCTGATAAACCTTGAGGTTTTGTCCTTTCAAAATGTATTAGTTGAGCAGCTCTCTGACTTCCATAAACCTCAGGTGCGGGTTTAGTGTTTAGCCGAGGAATGGATTGGTTAGAAGCTATTGCATGTTTTGGTGCAATACAAGAAATGCCACCCATGACGTAAAAAGTGTGGTATCCGTCGATTGTATGTACGTTAACCCTTTCTGTCCCAACTCTGCATATAAATATGTTTTTGAAAAAGTGGGTCTGTATTCCCAGCCGCTGTATATATACGTTCAAGGTGTTGTGGTCTCAATTTACCAAAGCCAAAAATATGCGTTGCTTATAAATTTTTAGACTCATTGGTGTCCCAATGCCGTAGAAACATGTCCGAAAATGTTAGATTATTGTTACCAAAGCCTCAAAATGTTGGCACCTAAGACAGGTCATGCGGACCCATTGCCGTATATATTTGTTCACATATTTTAGATATATGCTATATTGTAGCACTGGTGTCAACGCTTATGGGTAGCTGCTAGAAGGTGAAGTGTTTGTAGCCACAGAAAAGACCAGAATAAAAAGAAGCGAATCGAGATACATGTGTGCAAGATGCGGAGTGGGCCTTTGCGTAGTGTCATGTTTTGAGGAGTACCACACAATAGAAAACTTTTAATGTTAATTTACATTACATTATATTTTTTTAAGTTAGTTACATTTTTTCAAGTCGTTTTTGCTCTCTAATGAGTACTTTTGAAAAGAAAACGTTTAAGTTGGTTAAAAAAAAACTCATGAAAAAACATGTTTTGGTCATTTATTTGTTTATTTATATGCGACGTATATATAAGGCAATGGGACTCTAAGCATGAAAAAACCTTTGGGATTGAGGAACCAACATGCAAACTAAGGCCTGGCATAGAAAGGGTTAAAATCAGCGTTTTCGTACACCTGTTGTGTAAAGCACGGCTGGTCAATTTTCTGCGGATTGCCTGCGATTGCTGACACTTCCAGATAAGCAACGCGCTTGCTCAAAGTCTTGTAGCGGCAGTAAGGCAGTAGTTGGTCTCAACATTCCTTGCAGTGTTGGCCGTTTTCTTTACAAAAAGTACGGCTCAAGAAAATAGGTTGGTGTAGTTTCCTCTTTGGGGTTTTGTTCATCCTATACAGAAGCTGTTCGCCTGGAAGTGTCAGCATTCGCAGGCGATCCGCAGGCGATCCGCAGAAAATTGACCTGCCATACTTTACACAGCAGGTGTATGATAACGCTGATTTTAACGTACATATAATCGACGAATACCACACTTTTCACTTCATATGTGGCATTTCTTGTATTGCACCAAAACATGCAGTAGCTCCTAAGCAATCCATTCCTCGGATAAAAAAGAAACCCGCGCCTGAGGTTTATGGAAGTCAGGGAGCTGTTCAACTAATTCATTTTAAAAGGACAAAGACAAAACCTCAAGGTTTATCAGAAATCAAGATAACAGATCCGAAGGAAATGTTTACACCAACTGAAACTGTGACTCCATCTGTGCCTGATCTTCTGTGGCTCTAAGGGAAAAGCAGAGACATTCCCGGCCTCTTAGGACGGAACGGACTCATGGAAGCTGTCACAAGAGACATACCGTACCTATGAACTAACATTTATTATTTGTACAGAAAACTAGGAGAAAATCAAATGAAAGCATTCTAATAAAAAATAAAATTTTGGAATGTAAAAAGTGGGTTTTGCCGAGACCGTTAAAAATTGGCAATTTTCAGCTTGTACTTTAGACCGAACGGTTCGTCTGAAAAAAGTAAATAGTGATATTTGTAGATAATATTTTAAGTAATTTAATTTCTGTTAACAGACCATTTGCTAAAAGTTAATAGTTTTCGAGATTTGAGCAAAACAATGGAAAATATCTGAAATTTTTCGGTTTTTTCGCCATTTTTTCAATGTTCCGGCAAGAAATTTTGTCCGCAAACCTCATATTCGGAGTCAGCAGCCCACAATCCATACATAATGCAAGAAATCAGAACTACCCCAAAACTTTCCTAGTCAAAACACAATTTTATTGAATCAATATCCCAGTGTTGATGTTGTCGAACAAAAATTAATCGATTCCTACAGTGTCTGGGTTGTAATTCGGGAACAATGGCCACTCTTCTTGCCATTAGTCCTCTTTCATTGAGGCGTCTTCTAATCGTTCTCTCACTTACATTCACATTTCGAAACTCCTGCAGGCGGTTTCTTGCAGCAAATGCAATGTAATGGCGATTTCTTAAGACTTCCATCACAATAAAATAATAATCTCTTTGCGAGGTAACTCTCCTACGATCGGAATAAGGTCGATGTGAGTATGTACCACTCTCTAAAAAAGCGATGGAAACTCTCCGTACTGTAGTTCTCGGAATACCTAAAGTTTTGGATACATAAACTTGACTTCTTCCGACTAAAAGCTAAGTCACAAACTGTCAAACTCAAGCGTACAAGATTTCAATAAATATTTAAATTGAAACGCAATATGAAACAGTGCATAAAACTCCCAATGCATTTTTATTTTCGATCATTTATAGGGTGGCCACTTTTTTTGCCGGTTAGTGTATATGATAAACCATTTATCATCAGTGGTATCTATTTATACTTCTTTCAGACGCAAACTTACTACTTCACCTTCAGGAGATTAATATCCCTAAATTCCAATTGCGGTACAATGTCGTAGGTCTTATGAATTAATTTTAAAATTGTGATTTTTTTTTAAATAATATAATAGAAACATCAAAACTTTAGAGTAAAATTGCTGTTATTTTAAATTTTTAAAACAAATCTGCAGTTTAGGATGTAATTGCGGATTTTCTTAAAAATATTTCTCATAAGTTAATTAAAGATTTTTAGGACCAATATTTACCAATAGATAGTATTTTTACCCTGTTGGAGTACTTTTTAAACGCATTTCTTTAGTTCACTCGTTGGTGCCAAATTTTTGACGTCAATTTGACTGCCTTTTCTTCAATGCAAATGAATGAAAATTTGCAGATATATGCATTCGCGGGAACAATACACGAATAGTCAATAACATTTTTTTTTATGTTTGTTAATTGTTTAAATAAAAAAGAGATTTTAATGGAAAACGCTTAAATTCTCTTGTTTTTTACAATGTAGAAACTTGAAACTTTTGCAGATTGTAGCTAGTTATATGAACTATACATAATTTCACTTTTTACGTTAATTGTTTACGTTTTGCTTCATAAATAAATAATAAAGTTTCAAATTGTTTACCGATTCAGACTAAATTTTAATACCATACGAAACAAAACATCAAAACTAAAACTCGAATTAAAAAAATTCGTGTTTTTAACGTAGTCTTAGAAAAACCACCGGTAGAGACGTTTCGTGCTACAATTAGAATTCGTTTTGGCGTATTAATTCAAAGTTTGTTACGAACCCTTAAACATATTCAACGGTCATTTATAAACAAGTGTGTTTCTGTGACCTACATGTATGTACTGCACTTGTATGTACAGTTGAGTCCGCGAGTCTTTACCCGTGCGTCATCATTTAAAGCATACGAAATAAGTCGGAAATTTACTAAACGCAACGGCACGTGGATATTATTCCGATCACGGGTTATAGTATAAAATTTGACCTTATCAAATAAATAGAATGTTAAATTTAAGTTTTGCTTTAAAATTTTGGTGCATAATTACAGCTACATTTGAAGTAGCTTAATAAATTATTTTATTATCATTGATTAATACATAAATAAACAATTTATAAAAAAATTCGATAACATATTTTCTTTTTGTTATTTTATTCACTTTGGCGGAACCTTAAACACAAGCATTCAACTGTGTCAACAGTGAGGTTAGATTTGTACATTGTCAAAATTTATCGTAAAATAACATAAACTTATTACAAAATTTCTAACTCCAATATAAAATTAGTTGTGAAAACAACTGTTTGTATACTATAAAAAACTTCAAAATGCAAAAATTCGGCAAAATAACAGCAAAAAATTCAACAAACTGACAGCCACAAAAGTAAACAAACCAAAACGTCAGAAATTGTACTTAAAATATGTGAAGACATCCCCAATCGTCTTTCTTTGTACCTATCTCTTTTCAATGCACTGAGTCTAAATCGTTCATAAAAATAACATGTGTCTTTACTTAATAACAGGCGGCAGCTGGTTTGTCATTAATTTCATGCGTGGAAGAGAATGATGCTAAATAAAAAGTATGTGTTTTATCTCGGCAGGTATTAATGACGCACGGGTAAAGACTCGCGGACTCAACTGTATTCACTGCACTTGTATGTGCAGTGAATGTTACAGAATGAAGAAATTACAGAACATGTACAATGTATGTATCAAATGTTGAAATAAATGCAAAAAATGGGTCTATCATATACACAGTGGCGGATCCAGAATTTAGGGGGGGAGGGGGTTCATGGAGGTTCATGGATCTTGAGGGTGATTTAACACTTACGCCCGGTTCCACCAACGTGATCTAAGTAAAATCTTACGTAAGTTTTGCTTAGTCTAAAAAATTTCTTAGTTGAAATTTGCGTTCCACCATACAAGTTTTTACTTAACTTAGCCAAGAAAAAACTTAAATTATCAGAGATACCAACTTGACTTATGCTCCTCCTCAAATATGCCCGGAACATTAATAAAAAAATTAAAATATTTAAAAATTTCGAAAAACGTCGATTTTTTTCTGCTTTCTTTGCTTATAACTTTAAAACGATTCGTTTTGGAACAAAGTCGTACCGAAATAAAATAAAGATAATTGAATTTTGTATGATATACGACTAGTCAAAAATGTCTTAACGTATTACATTTTCTGCAATACAGCAATAAATACAAAATAACGGGGCAAAATACGCCTATTGTTATTCAATGTTTTTAACCACTTTGGTGGCACTTAGAACCTTAGTAATTCGCTTAGGAAATTATTTGTAACATACTTAAACCGTGTACCAAATTTCATTAAAATCGACCTAATAGATTTTGCATAACAAATTTGCAATCTAAATGTTTTTAAAAAAGTTCAAATTTTTAAAATCTTTCTGAACAAAAAGTAGACCATTTAGAAGTTGTCTAATTTTTTACATATAAAGAGGTGCTCTACCTATCTAATACACTTTACAGAATTAAAATCGAATTATTTAAGGGTCCTCAGCAATGTTTTAAACTTATAAACAATTTTTTGGCTTATAAACAAATAGCTTTGTTTAATAATAAAAAAATTAATTTTTAGCAATGCAAATAATTAAAATCGGTATAATTTGACTTAGACTTTCAAATGCTGTCAGCAGAATTGCTATTTTATTTTTTAATCAAAAGTTATTCGCATTCAAAAATTGCAATTTTTCGAATTTTTGAAAGTTCCACTGCGTTTATCTCGAAAACTATGCATCCTACGATTAAAAATTGTAAGAACATTTTTTGCTTAGAATTACCCAAGAAATACAAAAAAATGTTTTATTTTGCGAAAAATCGATGTTACGTAATTCCTTCTTTGTTCTTTGTTTATAACAATCTTATCGATATCCGGATCAACTTTTACCCAAAAAAATCGTGTTCTACGGGTCAAAAAATACATAAAAATCTTGGGTAAGTCCATCTAAATAAAGGAGCTCGTAGCACCCCCTCCTGGCCACAGGACTAATTTGTTTATAAGCCAAAAAATTGTTTATAACTTTTTTGCAAGATTGATCATTTTTGACTGTTTACCGTGAGAGATTTTACGTCAGTAGGTGACATTTACTAGCAACTCGACGGTAAGTAATCCAACTCGACGGTAAGTACTCCAACTCGACGGTAAGTAATTCACTTACCGTCGAGTTAAAAAATCTCTTAATTTTAATTTATTTTTTGAAAGAATAAAGAAAACTAACGAATTATTTATTAATATTGAAACTTCTTAGGCCTATAGCCAACATTTTTTCTCTTCAAATACGCGATCAAAGTTGAAAACTTGGAAATATCAATGCCATCATAAAGAAAAACGGTGGATTTATTCATTGAATATTCTGCCCAGAGGCTTCCAGGAGCTTTCAACATATGTCTTTGAACGAAATATGCCAATAGAGTCTTTTCTTCGACTCTTAAATTCTTGCCTTCGCACCATTTTTTAAAACTTTGGTAGGTATTTTGATAACGGATCTTGGATTTTTCGGGAATAATTGCGGAACACTTTTCTTCCCAAGCCCGTTCAATTTTTTCAAATTCACTTTCGCTCATATTTTAATTTATAATAATCAAAATTGTACTTAAAATTATTGACAACTAAATAAAAACTCAATTCTCCATTGTTGTTATGCACCCTAGTTACTACCTAACAACCAAAGTGGTATCTATCTTGATAAAATGAAACTAGTCAATATGACGAAAATGTTTAATTTTATAATTTATAATGGTATCAATCGTGCAAAAAACGTTATAAGCATGTCGAACGTTAAGGGTAACCGATCTCAGACAATAATTGGAGTCGTCGCGCCGCTCCTCCTCCAAACAATTGTTTCGATCGGTATAAATTAGGGATGGCGGTTTTTGACAAAACACCGGTTTTCGGTTATACCGGTTTTTTTGCTTACGGTTTAGCCTGGCGGATATAACCGGCCAAAAAAAACCGGTTTTTGGAAAAACCGGTTTTCGTTTTTTTTAATCCACTAGGTTACAAAGTTACATTTACAATACACTTTAGTTTGCGATACTCCATTCGACTCGATATCAATATGATCAAAATTAGTACTATCGAAAGAACATGTATTACTTTTAACACGTTTGTATATTTGTAGAATAGATACATTTTAACTAATTTAATACTTCCTGTACGAGTGTATCGTTTTGAAAACGTAGCGAGATTCTTGGAGATTCGTATTCGTAATCAGTAATTCGATATTCATAGTCAGAGCATTATTTTTGGTAATCAGAAAAAGTCATTCATCCACTTTCAATGCCAAGAGTTAAGTGTGAAAAATAGATGATGTTTGCATCTAAGTCAACCAGACACTTCTTATGTAAATATTATGATTACAAATACCTTTTCAAGGAAATATTATAACAAAACTTAATAATTGTTTCTGGGAGATGTGAGATTGCACTTTCAGTTTGCTTCTGTATTTTATAAAATAAAATAAAATTTGAATTATGGTTTTGTTTGGAATAATTACTTGAGAATAATAATTATGATTGGGATCCAAAATAATACCTAACCTAATCCTAATCACCGTAAAAACCTAATAACCGGTTTTTATTTTAAAAAGAAAAAACCAGTTATAACCGGGACAAAAAACAACCGGTAAAACCGGTTACTGCGAAGTAAAAAAATCGGTTTTAGGTTTAAACCGGTAGGTTTTTCCCATCCCTAGTATAAATCCCTTACCGTTCTCCATACTAATATACTATAAAACATTGCTGAGGCTGCTTAAACAATCCGATTTTAATTCTGTAAAGTGCATTAGATAGGTGGAGTGCTTCTTTATATGTAAAAAAATTGACAAATCTTTGTATGTTCTAGTTTTTGTTGTGAAAGATTTTAAAAAATTTTAATTTTTTAAAAAAAGCTTAGATTGCAAAATTATTATTTAAAATCTAGTAAGTCAATTTTAATGAAATTTGGTGGACGGTTTTAGCACATTACAAAAATTTTCTAAGCCAATTAGGAAGGTTTCAAGTGTAACCTAAGTGATGAAAAATCATTGAATAAAGACAGGCTTGTTTTGCCCCCTTATTTTATATTTATTGCTATTTTGCAGCAAGGGTGATAAATTAAGACATTTTTAACCCATCGCATCTGATAGAAAATTTAATTATCTTTGTTTTATTCCTATACGACTTTGTTCCAAAATGAATCGTTTTAAAGTTATAAGCAAAATAAATAGAAAAAAAAAACGAGATTTTTCGAAATTTTTAAACATTTTATTTTTTTTATTAATGTTCCGGGCATATTTGAGAAGGAGCATAAATCAATTATTATTAACGAAGTTATCACCTAACTTTATCCGCAAAAATCTGAATGCCACCTCTCACATCCACCTAAAAACAGAAAACAGATCCTTACTTGTCTAACTCGTTTTTAATGAAAAAACACCAAAAAAGAAAAACATTTGTGCCACTTTTGACATTAATGTCATTAGACATTAGAAAACGTCATTTCAATATTTATTGTAATTTGTATGGTTCTTGTCATGCTCTTGTGTATTTTGCGAATTTTTTTGCTCATTTATAATGGATCTAGTTTAGAATGATTAATTAGTTTAGTATTAATTGAGTTGCTAGTTTAAAAATATAACGGATTAAAGATTTAGAGATAGTTTTAAAAATTACGGCATGTAATAGATTTGATTCATCAGAGTATGGAAATAGTTTATAAGAATATGGAAAAATAAAAAAAAGAGTAATTTTCTCATCAAGAAAAGGAGGAATTGATTTCCTTGGTGTCCAAATACAAGGACATAATTGAAAATAAAAAACCAATATGGTGTGTATATCAAAGATAAAGAGACTACACTACACTATACTATATACTATAAACTATTATATACTAGTTTATAATATTTATTACGGCAGAATTTACAAAAATAGGAATATAAAAATCAAATTAGATCGCAAAAATGCGAGTTATCCTAACGTAATATAAACAGAAGAAATTTAACCTCACTTATTTGTCAATATATGACAGAGGATGAATTTCAATGCATGCTTCAAGTTAAAATTTTTACTTAAGTCGTCATAATAGGTGACTTAAGCTTAAGCGTCACGTTGGTGGAACTGGGCATTAGTCTTACCACCCATAGGCTAAGTGGGTTTTCAAAATTTTTTTTGGCTGAGTCTAAAATTTTTTTGTTTGACGGCTCTCGGTTTTTCTCTTTTTAGGACTATTGAATTGATATTTTTTCGTCTGCGGGGGGTCATGACCCCCTTGACACCACTTGGATCCGCCACTGCATATACATCCTTTTTTCAAACATGACGATATATTTTATTGTTTGAAAAGTGTACGACTAAAAAGTAAAAAATAAAAAAATATGAAAAAAATTTTTTTAAGAAACTCTTTTTTTTAGTTACGAGTACTAAAATTAAAAATATTAAAGAATCAACTAAAAAGCAAAAAATGAAAAAAATCAAAATCGAAGGAATATTCAAAAAAAAACTGTTAGACAGAATAAGTATACTAAAATCTCACACATTCGTTAAAAAATTGAAAAAATTTTTGAGGAGGTTTGAGGAGAGAAACTTTTTACTTTTCGCGCCCCACGCTTTTCTTTAACGAATGTGTTAAAATTTTTCAATTTTTTAACGAATGTGTGAGATTTTTGTATATTTAATCTAACAGTTTTTTTTTTCGAATAATCCTTCGAGTTTGATTTTTTTTATTTTTTGCTCTTTAGTTGATTTCTTAATATTTTTAATTTTATTACTCGTAACTAAAGAAAAGCGTTTATTAAAAAAAATTTTTTTCATATTTTTTTATTTATGAGATAAATAGAGAATCCAGATTTATAACCGATCCAAAGTTCCGTTTAATATTTTTTGTCGGATGAATGCACTTTTTTCATAAATTGTCTGTAAGTCGTCACAATTGCCGTTATTGGTCTGACCAAAACCCCAGGATTTTATTTTCCACGAGGCACATACACAACAATTTTATGTATTGGCTGCTATTTTTGGTGATCGACTGGTGAGACCAATGCCTATGAATCACTCCGCAAATTCTAAAGGAACGTTTCGAGCAAACAATTAACAATAGATTGCCATCGGCAAATAAAGGATCCTTTATTACAGAATACTTTAATAAAGGACAAATACAGGACGGATCCAAAAGAGTGGTATTGCAAACGCAGTTAAGGAATCTTTTGTTTTGACAAATTTAATGACAAAATATTTTTGTAAATACATATAAAAATAACCTATAAAATTGCATTTGTTGATATAAATTAAAATAAGATTATTTGAAAAGAAATAACAACAAGATAACAACATAATATATCCCATAATACTCATCGTTCAATAATATGGAAGCGCAATTGGAAATTATATTTCTGGAGAATTTCTGGCAATTTCTGGAGAATATATTATTAGGGAATAGTGGATATCCAGTCCTCACCTACAACTACCTAATGACACCATTCCAGAATTTTCAGACAGAAGTTGTGGTTATATAATCTCAATCACAAATAAATCCCTTCAATAATTGTTATTGAAAGAACATTTGGTATTGTGAAGAGATTTCCCATTTTAACATATGTTATGAGATGCAAGTTACCTTTTTTTCAAAGAATAATATCAGCTTGTTCAGTTTTACATAATATTGCAGTAGATAATAGAGAAAACGTTGAAATAAGTGTGATGTTGATATTGATATAGAAGCTGTGGCAGTACATTTTCAACCAGGACCAGGAGCTAATCTAATGCAACTAAATTGTGTGTGTGTTTGTTTAAAAATATTGTTCGACATTTAAAGCTAGCTTAAACTAATTTTATTTTTATTGGACTGCAGTTTGTTAATAAAATAAATAAATATAAATATTATATTGGTGACTGATTTTAAGTATTTTTTGATCATTAGCAGGTTTTAAATAATAAATTTATAAATTTATACATGCTATTGGTGTTTGATCTTTTATACATTATATGATCCATTAGATCCATTATGGCCCTCTCTTTTCACCTCTGGATAACTATAGTTATCAGGAAGTTTATCTGACAGATTAGATACTAATAGATATCTGATAGAGAAAAACTTCCCGTTAACTAGTTATCCGGAGCTGAAAATACAGATAATAAGGATACTGTTATATAAACTTCCCAATAATTAGTTATCTGTAAATGAAAAGACCTCTAATATCTAATCTGTCAGATAAACTTCCCGATAGACAAAAATATAATAGAAGAATTAAGCTTTATGGTGCTTTTTTATTAATTTTTTGGGCTGTGTTTAAATAAACAAATACTGATGGCATGAAATGGATCACGATCAAGGAGGTTCTAGGAGGAATGAAGAAGGAATTGGAGATTGTGTTTATCATTAAACGCATACAACTGCAGTATCTGGGATACATATGAGAAATCAGCACCGTTACTCCCTGCTGCAGTACATATTGCAAGGTACAGTCAAAGGTAAGCGAAGACTTGGTAGAGGGAGAATATCAATGGAACTGTTTCGAATCGTAGCTAGCAAGGTTATGATTGCTAATATGATTTCCAACATTCGAAACGGATAGGAACCAAAAGAAGAAGATGACATGAAAATGAAAGTGTATTAATACTTTTGATTAAAAACTTTATAGATTATAATCTATAAAAGATTAAATCGTCAAAAATAAATACTTGAACCTTTGTTTTATTTTGTTAACATGTTTGTTATATGTCTGTTGAATTGAACTCTATTTTGAATCTAGAATTTTAACAAATCCTAACCTTCATTAAAATTTATTGGAATTACCCCTTATATCTTTAATAAATATTTATTTCTATACAAAAATGTAAAATATATTGAGTTTAATAAATGAGTTAATGATATTCTACGTCTGATCATTGTAATTAGTAACACTTTAAAATTATTTTTGCACGATTGATCATTTTTGACTGTTTACCGTGACAGATTTTACGTCAGTAGGTGACATTCACTAGCAACTCGACGGTAAGTAATCCAACTCGACGGTAATTACTCCAACTCGACGGTAAGTAATTCACTTACCGTCAAGTTAAAAAATCTCTTAATTTTAATTAATTTTTTGAAAGAATAAAGAAAACTAACGAATTATTTATTAATATTGAAACTTATAGTACAATTTGTTAAATTATTTAATGAAATCCCACTGGTTTGGGCTGTGGTTTCACTTCTAACAGAAACTCCTGCAGAATCGCATACATTAGTAGTATTACTAGTATTGCACAATATTTTTTCGGATAAATCTATTTTATTTTGAAGAAAATCTTCTACATAGCTTTCTGCCACTGTCGATGAACACCAACCTCCATGACGCTTTAATCCGAGGACATCAACACCTTTATTAGCCAAAAGCGTTGCTGATGTCCTCCTGAACGAATGGCCAGTATAGTTCTCGGGATTAGGCAAATTTAAGAATTTGGCAATTTGAGAAGACCAGCCCCCGATTGTCCCTTTCCCTATTACTTGAGCACAACATTTTCTTTTGGCGTATGTTAAGAACAAATGATTTGATTTTACTTGTAATGGACGAAGTTTTATATACTTTTGCAGAATTTTTAAATATGGAATTTTATCGTCTGGTTTATTAACGACTGTAAAAGTACGCTGGATGTTCGTTTTTGTATTGGGTACTTTTACAATCATTAAACCATCGGTTTGTTGGATGTCATTCATAGTAATATTATATAATTCTTCTCTTCTACAGGCACCAGATATTCCCAATATCATTGCGACCTACAAATTATAAAAAAATCTTAATTAGAGTATTTCTTTTACCTAAACTAGCTTATATTACCTTGTGAACTAGAAATTCTTCATCCGGTGCTTCCACCAGAAATTTTTCACTTTCTTAGGCCTATAGCCAACATTTTTTCTCTTCAAATACGCGATCAAAGTTGAAAACTTGGAAACATCAATGCCATCATAAAGAAAAACGGTGGATTTAATCATTGAATATTCTGCCCAGAGGCTTCCAGGAGCTTTCAACTGCATATGCCTTTGAACGAAATATGCCAATAGAGTCTTTTCTTCGATTCTTAAATTATTGCCTTCGCACCATTTTTTAAAACTTTGGTAGGTATTTTGATAACGGATTTTGGATTTTTCGGGAATAATTGCGGAACACCCTTCTTCCCAAGCCCGTTCAATTTCTTCAAATTCACTTTCGCTCGTATTTTAATTTATAATAATCAAAATTGTACTTAAAATTATTGACAACTAAATAAAAACTCAATTCTCCATTGTTCTTATGCACCCTAGTTACTACATAACAACCAAAGTATCTATCTTGATAAAATGAATGAAACTAGTCAATATGACGAAAATGTTTAATTTTATAATATATAATGATATCAGTCGTGCAAAAAACGTTATAAGCATGTCGAACGTTAAGGGTAACCGATCTCAGACAATAATTGGAGTCGTCGCGCCGCTCCTCCTCCAAACAATTGTCTTCGATCGGTATAAAACCCTTACCGTTCTCCATACTTAATATACTTTTACATATTATTCCTTTTTACAACTTCTTGTAATAACTCAAGCTTCAATAAAATGTTCTTTTTTATATTCGTTTGGGTCAAAACATTAATAATCTATATCTCAGAATATTACTTAGAGTTCGTTTTAATAAATAAAACCCAACATACAACTTTAATGATGAAAGTTTAATCAAATATCAATCCCACAATACATAAATTATCAATCCAAAGAAGCGACAAGATAAACTCAAAATACAAGTGAAGTTAGACCTTTCTTCACATTTTTGACACGGTCAAAGACACGGTTGACATGTCAAAATAAAGGAACTTTTATTAAAAGAAGGGTGTCCTCTAATTTTCCTTAAATACAAAATTTATTAAATACTGTATTTTATTAAAGGACAAAAATAAAAGACGCAATACTGCGAATGCTTATATGTCAAAATAAAGAATCTTTTATTACAGGCCGCCTTAAAAGACGTTGGCAATTAACTATAAAATATCGTTGTATGGACGCCGGAAATCATCAGTTTCTCCATTTTAGCAACCAAGAAATGTGTTACCGGTTAAGAATATTAATTTTAATTTTTTTTCTAATAAATCAAATAAAGTACTGGTTTGAATTTAAAACTTTAAATACTAATTTGTAGGGAATTGGAAGTGCGTTTAAACGATACTGTATTTGACCCCATTGCCATTTAAAATTTTGCGGTGATTCTTACCTAGGTTTAGGGGTGAAAGTAAAATAATCATCGAATATACATGCCTCTGTTTCGTTGTTGTCCGGCCACCCTGTATTTATTATATGCGTAGATCATATTGGTTCTTAGTATCAATTCGTTAGTATTCGTTCTTTCTTTTAACTATATTAAATTAAAAAGGTAAACCGAAATAAATCTGCATAATTTTCCCTCAGTTCTACTAAAACCTGTATTGGTACGTAAACAACATCGCTTCTCTTTGCGTGCTTGTTGCCTCAGCAATTTCACTATTTTCCAGTCAAGTTTTCAATGTTGGAAATGGTTTTTTCTACGTCTTTTAAATTACTTTGATACAAATTATTTTGCTTATAAACAATTAAACAATTTGAATACCTTCTATTCCTTGGGAAAATTTTTTTTCGTATTCGAAAAGCAGCAAGTTTATAAAAGTTATTCTACGATTATTTTGTACAAAGTTAGTCCCTTTTTTAACCTTTAACTATCCGCGCATCAAGTTATAACATAACTACCCGCGTGGCGTACTTTATACGCCACAAGAAAATACACTTAAGAACAGCGGATTTGTTTATTTTTTTTTGAAAAAACACACTTAGATGTTTGTTATAATCCTTATTCGGTATCAGCGAATACTTGGAGTTCCTTCTCAGTAAGCCAATTGGGATTTATAACTGGAACCTGATTCCATGCTTATAATTCTATACTAATAATTTTTTTTTGAAATGTGATTTTTTACATGAGAAAAAGTATTGTTTATAAAGAAAAACATATTTTGTGCCATAATGACTAAAAAACAATTGAAAGATGTACTTATATTACTACTTATATTACTATAACCGTGGTGTATATTGTCCACCACCGGAAACAACAAATAATAAACTGTAAATTACGATCTTCAAAGAACGCCTATTATAACGAAACTAAAAGAAATTTTAAAGCACATTCCAGTGATAGGTTAGAAAGATAAACAAGGTAAAAATTAAATTTATAAATATATTTGCAGTAGAATTCTTATATCTGGCGTACAAAATACGCCAGCGCGTGTAGTTAAAGGTTAAATGGGCGATATCGAAAAATTAAACACGAACTCGAACTATAAAATATTGCCGGTTCTTGTTACAGGATTTTGATGTTTCTTTTTGTAATTTTTATGTAATATTTACGTACATTACGCATATGCTGCTTATTAATTAACCTTGTATATGGTTTAAACAATTGTTAAAAAAAATTTAACGATATTTATAGGAATTCACCGTCGGTTTATTATTTCTCATATATATCATTATTCTTTTGATTCCTTCTCTGTCTATACAGTGTGATCACTGTATCACAATATTATCATCTAACTTAGGACCAATATAGCCTTATATAAACGCTTCATATTTAAAAAAAATATATTTGTAAATATTTTAATACATAGGGGTTCCATTTTAAAAACATAACTTTGGTTCATTACGTTCTTCTGACTAACCCTGCACAATAGAAAATTGTGTGACAAGTCTGTAAACGTTTACCGGAAATTTGACATAAATGTCAAAGTGATTAATTTAAAATTAAAATTAAAATCATTAATTATAAAAAATATTAGTTGGTCAAAGCTGTGGTATATATTTTTACCTTAAATATACTTACGTTTAAATACTGAATTTACGTTCTTTTAATGTTCCGTAATATGTAATTATAAATTAATCTATTAATCTTACCGCCATCTACACGATAATTGTGAAAGTATTCGAAGTGAGAAATTAATATTTCATCAATAGAACGTCAAAATGATTGGCAAAATCTTAAAAAAATCTTAAAAAAATCTATTACAATTTAATTACTTTTTATAGTCGAGGAAATGAAGCACTTTGGCTCGCAATTTTTTCGTCCAGCATGGATTTACTTGAAATTTTCACAGAAGGTAGGGAATAGTCCAAGAAGCATTTTCTATATCATGCTGCTGTACGCTAAAATCTTGGGGGTAGTTACCACCCCATCTCGGGGGTGGGAATTTTTTTTATTACATTTTAACCATGTACATCGATGTAAAAAGTAATTTTAAGAAAAAATGTTTTTTACATTTTCTTCGTAAAACTAATATTTTTCGAGTTGTTCGTGGTTGAAAGTAACAGGTTTTCGACGGAAAAATCGACTTTTTTAGAGGGTTCTTTGAGAATAATATGCATTTAATCAAAAAAACTGTAGGTATCAAAATTGTATCTCTTAGTAACATAAAAGAAAATGTTTTTCTATTATATTTTTACGACCAATACAAACCGAGATACGGCATGCTAAAGGTTAGCTTTTTTAGTCAAATGCATAATTTGAAATAATCAAAGCCAAATAACGGGAAAACTTTGCATTTTTCCAGGAAAAATTACATGATGTTTTTTCGAGCATACAATACGATCTTTGAAAAAAAATAATAAAAAGTTTCTAGCATAAAAATTGAGCAACTTAAGATCAAAAAAGTCGGTGCCTATTTTTCTCTACGAAAAAAACAGTGAAAACAACCCCCTAACTACCCTTGTAACTGAAAATTGGTCTTCGCCTTTCTGTAATTCCTTTTATATTTTTATTATCAATATGCTCAAGAAGTTTGACCTATTTAAAAGGCCTAATTTTAGAAAAATTGGAGTTTAAAGAAAAGTTTATTTTTTGAAATTTTGCATTTTTTATCATTTTCTTCAAAATATCTTCGAAAATACTGGAGATACGAAAAAATGATAGACTACTAAATTGTAGCTTTTTTAATAGCTAAAATTTACTTATGCATAGATTTTCATTACAGTGGACAGTTAGCGAGATACAGCTGCGTAAAACATCTATTTACGAGCAAACATCCCCTTATTCGAGCCCTGTAAACCCACCTCAATTAAAAATCAAGGGATCTTACGGAATTTAATTTACACAATCTTATTACCCTTCAAAAATCCTACAAAACTGTTATTGAAAAAACTTTTTATCGCCAAAAATGAAGGAGCTATGTTTATAAAACTAATTTTTCTTTTCGAAAAATTCGAATAGTCTCCTTATAGAGCATTTTCAATGTACCTATATAATACCACAGAGCCGGTTAGTATGCTGGATGACTAAAAAACTATTTGTATGTGTATTTTTATATATTTGTAAATTCGTATTTTTGTGTAAATAAATGTTTTTGTAATTCTTTAATTCTACTTTTTTTTCTGTATAAATCTATTAAATTGTCTACTTATAAAAATTGCAATGTTATTAAGGGTCGTTTTTAAGGGTTGAAGTATTATGATATTCTATCCTTAAGCATAAAACAATCATTATTTAACCAGTCAAAACCAAATTTTACCTATATTAAAGTTTACAATGTTTTTATATAATTTTTGAAAATAAGGGTAGTTTACACCCCTAAAAATAATCAATGTCCTTGAGCATGATATAGAATATGAAGTACAGGGTAAGATGATTCTAATCCCAAATTTTTATGTAAATCGATGCAAGCCGAAATTATTCTTTTAGGAACTTTTCGTATATAGCTCCAACAAGGATAGTTTTAAGGGTTGAAATATTGTGATATTATATCTTAAAGCACAAAACAATCATTATGTAATTAATAAGAAGCAAATGTTGACAATATTAAAGTTTAAAATGTTATTTTATAATTTTTTACAAGTAGGGGTGGTTTTCGCCCTTAAAAAACCAAAAGCGTACAACGGCTCAATATAGAAAATGAACTAGAGGTTGAAATGAGCCTAATCCCAAATTTTTGAACAAATCGATGCTGGACGAAAAAATTGCGAGGTTTTGCCATTTTTCCAGCTTCATTTCCTCGACTATTAGCGTTGTAAATATTAAGCGATAACAATTAAATAATAAATTTAAAAATTACCGGTGAAAGTTGAATTAGAATCCGCTAGGAGCGACACCAGCGAAGCTCAGAGCGTATAGCTTAGCTGTAACAAGAGAAAACCAAAGGTTTGGCATACCCTGTATATAGATGTTTTATATTATTTATTGAAGAATATGATGGGTTTTTGAAAATAAGAAACTAAATGAGTAATATCTGTCTTTCAAACAAAAATTTAGGTTATGAATTTTTAAAATTCACGTTTATCCCAATACATTACATTAAAATTAAATTATAGACCAAAGTTTTATAGGAAGTTTAAAATATGTACCTAAGTAGGACGGCTATGGGAAAAGTCAAACAAAGGAATGCACCTAATTTTCCCCTTGTTGTCATATTTTAAATTTGAAAAAATATATAGGAAATATTCAGATTTTTTTAACATGCCATTATTACAGCGATTATTTCATTGGCTAGATAGTTACGAGTTTATATGACGTCATTATTATATTTGGTGTGATTGTAAATGGTAACTAACGTCTGTCATAATATTGGAGGTTAAATATAATGCCAAATTATTGTTTTCAAATTATATTTTATTTTTTAACCAATTTCACTTTCCCTTTCCTATCCTTGATTGGTCGGTTAGGTTTGTAATAGTCTTGTTGTATGCTAGGTTTAGTTAGGCGTTAATTTTAAGAAATGTTGCTGGCTAAATAGGCACAGCTCCTAAAGGCCGTAAAAGAAGAAGAAAAAAAACCAACAAACAAAAATCTTACATAACCTTATGGTGACAATGTCAGTTTGACACTTATAGTACAGATAGTTATCGTTGTTTCACACTCTTAAAGACAAAGAGAAACAGTGTAGCAGGGTAACTGCTTTGACATGTTTTTTATTTGGCAACAGCGCTTTCCTGTTAAAATTGACGATAGCGAAAAAACTAATATGAGGAAAAATTTGTTAAATTTGTTTGACGTCAAGTTTGTACCCGTGGGTTATGATGTCATTAAATCTATGATGTGCATTCCTAATTGTTTGACTTTTATCAACAATGTTTTTTAAACCATGAGTAGCCCGCGGTTACATGCTCAACTGACTTAATAGTTATCGTGCTTGTTGCCGCGAGGCAACAAACAGAAGCGATATTGTTTACGTACCATTAAAAGTTTTAGTAGAACTGAGAGAAAATTATGCAGATTTATTCCAATTTACCTTTTTTAATTTAATATAGTTAAATAAAGAACGAACAATAGTCATTTAGTTATTAATGTATTGATACTAAGAATCAATACAGGATGGCAGGACCACAACGAAACAACAAGAGGTATTAGGTATTAGAAATTACGACAATATTTTTGAAAAGTCCAGCGATAGCCGACAGGTCCATTTTTGAATAAAAGGGGATACCTACATTTTTCCGGTATAAGAATCACCTCAAAATTTTGCAATGACAATGGAGTGAAATTGTATTTCACTCCATTTTTATTGTTTACCAACATAACAATGATGTTCGCATCATGTTCAAAGCATATACTACCAACATTCGATAGAGTATATTCTTTTTAGTACATGCATAGTACAAGCGTAGCATGTACCATAAAAAACATTCTAAATTTCATGTTCTTTGCATATACTTTAAAGAATATTCTCGTACCGAATATACTGAGCACATTCGTGTACGTAGTATCTCAGAATTTTCGTAAAAGTACATTCTTGGAATATACCTTCATCGAATATACTTTAAAAGTATGTGCTTAACACATACTTGTACATATGCGCTTTTAAAATATCTTAAAAAATATGTACGTATAGGAAGAATAATTTTAGCCTTATGTAAAAATTTATGTATGTACTATTGTGTTTCAATTTATCAATCAAAGATAGAATAAAATTTTCTATTTTTTTAATATAACATGGGCACATAAATTTGATACACCCTGTATATTGATTTGTAAATATTTATTAGAAGTTGGCTTTCACGCAAGGTGGTTTCTCCTTAATGAGTTTTTCCATGAAATATTAAAAACATTTTTGTAAATAAAAAGTGAATCGAACATTTATTTTGGATTATAATTTTAAAAAGATTGTTTACGGGAAAAGGTAAAACCACAGGTAGATGTAATTATTAGTTTTTAGAAAAATAGAGGTAAAGAGAATTTGAATTTTAAATATATTTGTTTAATGATAGGAATATTTAGATAATTTCCGAAAAGTCATAAGTTTTGAGTAGAAGTATTGTTTGATAGAATGATTGGATTTTTCGAATGAAACAGAGGAAGGTGGAGAGAGAAATGTTTCTGATTGGCTTGGCAATTTGGAATGGGGAAAGTTTTGTTTGAATGTTGAGACAGTTTGGAAAAGAAAAGATTATTGTGTTACCGGCATTCGAGAAGAGCAGTCAAAAGTTTTCGTGAGTAGTTCAGAAGCAAGTACTAGTGGTTGTTTTGATAGTGAGAGTAGCTGAAAAGTGGAACGAGAGACAAATCAAATCGAGAAGAAATACCTCTTTGATTCTGTAAAGTCCAAGAGAGTAAGTTACAAGAATTATCGTTATTAAAATTATTTGTGACACCAAGTAAAAAAGATACTTGGGTCTCAGGAGATTATTGTTGAGAGAAAGAGAGGAGAGAGTTTTGGAGTTTATTGAACGAGTACTGGCAAAAAGAGGCCTGGCTTGTGTTTTGGAGAAATAGTTGCTGATATCCTGCTGGATTGTTTGCTGAGAACGGAGAGGGCTTTGATTGGTAGCCTAACATAATCAACAAGGAGGAGCTGTTTGGGTCAAGAGGAGACATCATTGTGTGTGAATCAAAAAGGTCAATCAATAACCTATGTGATAGATTTTCTTTATAATCAGAAGTTAAATGTTTTTACGTAAAAGCATATGCATTTAAGATTCCAACATTTCAAAAATTAAATAGGAAGTATAAGTAATTTGCGAATACCAAATTTGTTTGTTTAGCTTGTTTTTTATTAAGGGTATCAAGAACAAAGCGATAAATATTTGTTTGAATTAGATTAATTTATATGTCTAAAAGTTTCTTTTGGACAGTTATGCCCACAGGATTTAATTGATAAATTTGTAGAGCATTGCTTTTGGTAATAAAGGTATTTGTATGTGTTTATTTATGATTTTTCTATTTATTTCCTTTTCCTATTTTATCCCGATAAGGATCAACTAAGAGATACTGAAGCCACGAGAAAGGATAAGTATAACCAAAGAGAATTTGATTAAATTTTTTTATGACAAAAGGCACCCTGAGATTTTTTCTTAATTTTTTATGTAGGATTTGCGTTAATTAAATAATTAATCAGATAAATACTAATTAATATAAAAGTAATAGAAAGCAGATCATAACAGTACATAGGTATCCCAGACGAATTCATTTCTCAAAATTGGTTGAATTGTATCTAGGTATGGTAAAAAAGTTTAAAAACTAATTTGTTTTAAATAAAAAAAAAATCGGTTTCATTTTGATTTTACCACGAGTATTTTTACATCCTTGGAATTTAAAGTTTGGAAAGAATACACCATAACCAGATCGTAAAAGATCGGAATAATATATATATATATATATATATATATATATATATATATATATATATATATATATATATATATATATATATATATATATCCGGGGTGTCATATCGGCTGACGCCGCATCCCCACACCTAACCGCCATCTATTTCTATCCTGGGCATCTTCCTCTTCCAAATCTCGGTGTTCCATGGCCTTCCTTATCGTGTCATTCCAGGATAGTCTTGGTCTTCCCCTTTTCTTCCTACCTGGGGGTTTCCATTTCAGGAGTTTCTTTGGCCATCGTTGGTCGTCCATTCTAAGTAAGTGACCGAACCATTTTAGGCTTCTTCTCTCGAGCCTGTCTACCGCTGTATCGTGTGCCTGCATCCTTCTTCTTATTTCTTCGTTACGTATTCTGTCCAATCGGGAGATTCCAGCGCTTCTACGTATGTAGTCCATTTCCACAGCATTGATCCTTCTTCTGGACTCTGCTGTTAATGTCCAGACTTCGCTTCCATACATGAGTACCGATTCCACAAATGTCTCAAAAAGATCGGAATAATGCAAACGGAAATGGCCCTTCTCATTCTATCTGCGTAGGAATTAACAATGGTTTTATGAAAATGAAAACACAAACAGTAAACAGGCACAGGGCACAGGCATTATTTGTATTTGTATATTTGTATCCAATCTATGATTGTTGCTGTTAGGAGGAAGACGAACGACAAAGTATACTGGGAAATAGGACTAGGAACATACATAATATCTTTATTTTGTTTGTGGTGCTTGAAAATGTTAAATTCATTTTGGTAATTTATTACTTAAATAGTAGGTAAGCACAAAATATATAAATTTTAGTTATAGTTTAGTTTCACTAAATATTATATAATATTTATATTTAGGTATTATATTTATAAATTCACACATGTTTATTTTGATATGCACATAATACCTCCTAATTTAAGTAAGTATATATTATATACTTACCTATATATCTAATATTTATATAAATAACTAAAATTTATATGTTCCTACTATAACTTTTTAAGTAAAATTTTAAAATGTACTAATTACATTCTCGTGTGCAATTTGAATACGTAAATATGATAGGAAGTTGGTAGAATCTACGATGAGATTGGGTGATGCTGAAAACATACTTCTGAGCAATATAGCATTTGCTTGGTATTACTCTTAAAAGTATATTCTTCCCACATACTAAAAAGATGTGCAGTAGTATGTTCTAAGTATATAAATAGAAGGTTTATAGCACTTCTTCGGAATATTCTAAAAAGTACGTTCCTGGTATAAACTAAAAAGGTGTGCGGAAGTACAAAAGTACATTCTTGGTATATACTGAAAAGAAGTGCGGTAGTACATTCTAAGTTTATACATAGAACTTTTAAGTACTGTAATGTAGTATATACTCAGCATCTGCTCTGCACATTCGTAATGGTAATTAAGCATATTCTCAGCATAAACTTTTTCTGAAAAGTATGTTCTATGAATCTACTAAGAACATGAAATTGTTATGTGGGTAAAAGCTCTTGCACTTCCCTACACATTAGTCTTAAAATTCGGTCTTACTTTATTTGATTTGTCACTAGTGTCACAATGTGATAGAAAAATGTTAGACGAAGAAACAAATAAAAATCAGAAAATCTAAACCATAAGCGTACTAAAACTATTTAAGCAGGTTAATACAATTTAAAGTTTAAAAGCCTTTTTAAATAAATGAAATAAAGTATTGGCCGAATCTAAAAATTGAAAGACTAAAGTACAAGAATTCCTGTTTCTCTAGATGTTTAACTATATAGTTAGTCCTCTCTCTCTTCTCTCTCTCTCTCTCTCTCTCTCTCTCTCTCTCTCTCTCTCTCTCTCTCTCTCCTAGGTACGGTGATAATGGTGTTTTCTTTTCTATTGAACTGCGAGCATTTTTGTGTCTTTATTGAAATTAGTCTTAGGCTGCACCTACATTGGATCCGTATTTCTCCGATTCGACCTCGACCGACGTCGGATTTAAAACAAACTCAAGGTATAACGTAGTGTGGCGTAGTGCTTACACTTAGACGGAGAGGCAGCGATGAAAAATCTATTTGAATTTACTAAAGCTAGATTTTTTAGAGTTGATTACTGTGAGTGTGTAGAGAAACAGGGGTTACTGAGAGGGTATCAAAGTTGCTTTCCTACGAAGGTAATTATTTCCATTTACTAAGGCTGAAAATCAGTACACACATTCTAAATTAAATATAAATAAGTTAATATAAGTTATTATAGTCGGTCAGCTGTATGACGGGACAGAGCTGGTCGGTCGGCCCCAATAGTCGATTGAGGAAATGAAGCATTTTGGCTCGCAATTTTTTCGTCCATCAAGGTAGGGAATAGTCCAAGGATTATTTTCTATATCATGCCGCTATCATACGCTAAAACCTTGGGGTGGTTGCCACCCCATCTCGGGGGTGGGAATTTTTTATTACATTTTAACCATGCAATTCGATGAAAAAAGTGTTTCTAAGAAAAAAATGTTTTTTACATTTTCTTCGTAAAACTAATATTTTTCGAGTTATTCGCGTTTGAAAATAACAGTTTTTCGACGAAAAAGTCGACTTTTTTAAAGGGTTTTTTGAGAGTACCTCGAAAAATATGCATTTAATCAAAAAAACTGTAGATATCAAAATTGTATCTTTTAGTAACACAAACCAAATTCTTTTCCAATAATATCCTTAGGACCAATACAAACCGAGATACGTCATGTTAAAGGTTAGCTTTTTTCGTCAAATGCATAATTTGAAATATTCAAAGCTAAATAATGGGAAAAATTTGCCTTTCTCGAGGAAAACTTAAATAATCTTTTTTCAAGTATATAATTAGACCTTTCAAAAAAAAATAATAAAAAATTTCTAGCATGGAAATTAAGCGACTTTTAATCAAAATATTGTCGGTACCTGCTTTTCTCTACGAAAATATCAGTGAAACAACCCCCTAACTACCATCCTAATTCAAAATTGGTCTTCACCTTTCTGCAGTCCTTTTTATATTTATATTATCAATACACTCAAGGAGTTTGACCTATTTAAAATGCCTAATTTTGGAAAAATATTATATCTCACTGTGTACTGATTTTCAGCCTTAGTAAATGGATTTAATTACCTTCGTAGGAAAGCAAGTTTGATACCCTCTCAGTAACCCCTGTTCTACGTTTCGCTTGACCGACCGCAGTATGTTTCTCTACACACTCACAGTAATCAACTGTGAAAAATCTAGCTTTAGTAAATTCAAATAGATTTTTTAGCGCTGCCTTTTGGTCTAAATGGAGTGGGAAGCCCGATCCAAAATAGGCCAACGCGACGTCGAACTGAGTAGTTTCTCCTATCAATCGTCCGATATCGGATCGGGCTTCCCACTGCAGTGTAGGCACTACGCTTTAATACCTTGAGTTTGTTTTCAATCAAATACGGAACCAATGTAGGTGCAGTGCAGCCTTACTTTTAGATGAACATTTTCTGTTCGTTTTAGTTCACTTAATAATACCAAACGAATAGCTAAGCGCTAAACGCACGTATGAGTTAAATGTCTTTACACTTTTACTGATCAAATTTCGAAGATCTCACTATTTTATATTTCCTATTAAAGCTAAAACAGTTCAGCGTACCTATTGTCATTTGGTTACGGCCTATTAGTTTTAAGTAGTTATTATTTCATTTATTTCGTACCTTATATCAAGAATAGCCTGATCTGGAGATAAATTTTGGAATTTAATTAAACAGCATGCTCCCATAACACCCGTTCTGCCTCGGCCTTGACGGCAATGTACGCCTAAAGCCTAAAACAAAGTAATAAAGATCTGTATTAATATTTAATTGAAAGAAACATTCAACATAGCAATATATCTCTCTATTTTATGCCTCAAATATTCTATCCTGTACTCGCTTCGGCGGTACATATACTAAAATTGGAACGATACAGAGAAGATTAGCATGAAGCAGTAGTTTTTAATTCTCTCAATGATGTTAAATTAGAAGAATACTTGTTAGCGTTAGGATATCTAATTAGTTCAAAACACATTATTTTTTCATCAAGAATCACCAACAATCGTATCTGTATTTATTTCTTAACCAAACAAGTCGTAGATGATTTCTTTTCAAACAGTAGAGGTTTCATAAGTGTAAACAATACACAAATTCAAGTCCGTAGACTAATTACTCCAAGTGAAGGACTCCTAATATCCAATGTTTCTCCCACTTTGCCGCATAAGGTAATAGAAAACAAACTACTGAACTTAGGGCTAAAACCAACTTCATCAATGTCATTTTTGCGAATAGGAACCAACAATCCTGAATACAAACATGTACTCCGTCTCCGTCGACATATTTACGTATCTCCACCCACAGGCCCTATTCCCGATTCTATTTTAATAACTCATGCAGATACTAACAATCGAATATTTTTGACACTAGACAACTTATATTTCCTTTGCAAACAACATGGCCATATTTCCAGTAGTTGCTCAGCAAATGCAAATCACTCAGACACAGCTGTCCCAACTGCTATACTTTCAAACAGAAACGAATCTACTACGGTAACTTCAACAGAAACGGCTGCTATTACACCTTCAACAACATGCACCTCTACAAATATATCAAATAATTCAACGCCACTAACAAAAATATTATCTACAACCAACCTAACATCTCTTGATATATCAACTACAGATAATACAATGCCAGTGACATCCAAACCAAATATACCCACCTCACCAGCCCAATCACCTCACACAGTCATAACTAAACACCCTTCATCTTCCAGTCTAAACAATATTTCTTGCTCTGTTAATGAAAATAAAGAGAATCCTGCACCACAAGAATTTAGCGTATCCAACGAGGAAAATACATCAAAATCGTCCTCCAAACGAACTGTATCTGAAGCAATATCACCCTCGATTGAGACATCAGCTAGTGACGATGTATTTTCAAAGCCAACTCAGAAACAAAAAAGAATAAAAACAAAAACATCAACAATACCTTTAGAAACGCTAATGCAACCAATTAAAGATTTATTCAATTCCGAAAAACAAATATTAACTTTCGAGAAACCAGTTGATTTACTTGAGAACACTCATGGAACAAAAGTTGTTCTCAGCGTTATAAATAAATATACAGTAGATATTCCAGAACTTAAAAAATTCTTATCCAAAATTCATTCAGATACATCCGAGCGCTCATTAAAATTGAAATGTACAAAGTTAAACAAGAAAATTACGAGACAGCTTACAAAAGACAACTACGAGTATGAAGAACCTGACACGGATACATCGACTGAATTATCCCAGGAGCTGAACATTCAATAATTATAAATATAACATTCAATTTGTTACAATGGAATATAAATGGGATTTATACCCATTACTAAATATACTTCCATCAACAAACTTTTAAAATTTTCTAAATCCTATCATATATAACAGACGCTTCTAAAACACCTACTGGAGTTGGGGCAGCTGTCGTTACTCCAAATATTACACTTGAATATAAACTACCATCCTTAACCTGTATATATACTAGCGCGCTATACGCCATCTATCAAGCTCCCGTTTATATTAACTTCAGTAATATATCCAATGCTCTTATAATTACCGATTACCTCAGTTCAAACAATACCATTAACCAACTGTACACAAAACATCCAATTGCTCTCCTAATTAAAAAAGAACTAGCTACCACACAGAACAACAACCATACTGTACAATCTCTATAGGTTCCTTCACATCTTGGCCTTCAAGGAAATGAAGAAGCGGATCGTACAGCCTAACAAGCAAGGAACAGTGAAACCGCAAGTGTAGTGACAAATGTAGTTCTTAATGATTTAAAATCATTTATTAAAGTGAAAGTTGAAAATCTGTGGCAAAATCAGTAGGGACGTTTAACATCAAAACTTCGCGAAGTGAAAACATTATTTATAAAACCGTGGAAATCTCAAATTCCCAACAGAACTCATCAAGTCATTGCTACTCGTCTTCGTCTAGGACATATAGTTGGACTTACCACGGACATATAATTGGTCACACTAATCCCATTTTATGTGACAAAAGTAATATTCCACTAAGTGTTAAGCATGTACTTGTAGAGTGTCCAAGATACCAGTTGTAGAGACAGACCAACCACATCATCGGATCAACAAGTGAAATCTTAGGAGAACATTGTAAAATCGAACATTTGGTAAAATTCTTTAAAGATATCAATATATTTAACAAAATTTAACATTTGTAAGTAAACCATCTCATGTATATGTATTGTTATGATCTGCTTTCTATTACTTTTATATTAATTAGTATTTATTTGATTAATTATTTAATTAACGCAAATCATACATAAAAAATTAAGAAAAAATCTCAGGGTGCCTTTTGTCATAAAAAATTTAATTAAATTCTCTTAAGTTATGCTTATCCTTTCTCGTGGCTTCAGTATCTCTTAGTTGATCCTTATCGGTATAAAATAGGAAAAGGAAATAAATAGAAAAATCATAAATGAGCACATACAATTACCTTTATTATCAAAAGCAATGTTCTGTAAATTTATCAATTAAATTCTGTGGGCATAACTGTCCACAAGAAACTTTTACCATATAAATTAATCTAATTCAAACAAATATTTATCGCTTTGTTCTTGATACCCTTAATAAACCCAGCTAAACAAACAAATTTGGTATTCGCAAAATTACTTATACTTCCTATTAAATTTTTGAAATGTTGGAATCTTAAATTCATATGCTTTTACGTAAAAAAATTAACTTCTGATTATAAAAAAAATCTATCACATAGGTTATTGACTGACCTTTCTCATTCACACACAATGATGTCTCCTCTTGACCCAAACAGCTCCTCCTTGTTGATTATGTTAGGCTACCAATCAAAGCCCTTTCCGTTCTCAGCAAACAATTTAGAAGGATACCAGCAACTATTTCTCCAAAACACAAGCCAGGCCTCTTTTTGCCAGTACTCGTTCAGTAAACTCCAAAACTCTCTCCTCTATTTCTCTCAACAATAATCTCCTGAGACGCAAGTATCTTTTTCACTTGGTGTCACAAATTATTTTAATAACGATAATTCTTGTAACTTACTCTCTTGGACTTTACAGAATCAAAGAGGTATTTCTTCTCGATTTGATTTGTCTCTCGTTCCACTTTTCAGCTACTCTCACTATCAAAACAAAACACTAGTACTTGCTTCTGAACTACTCACGAAAACTTTTGACTGCTCCTTTCGGATGCCGGTAACACAACAACCCTCTTTCCAAAACTATCTGAAAATTCAACCTTCTCTCCTTCCCATTCCAAATTGCCAAACCAATCAGAGACATTTCTTCTTCCCTACTCTTTTTTCATTCGAAACCCCCACTCATACTTTCAAAAATATTCCTACCATCATAATAATTACTTTCGGGAAATTCTACAAAATTTACTCGGGGTTAAACAAAAAGAGATTAAAATTCCAAACTTTCTTTACCTTAATTTTCTAAGAACTAATTACCTATGGCTTCTACCTTTCCCGTAATAAACAATCGGTTTAAAATAATAATCCTAAATAACTTTCACTTCACTTTTATTTACAAATGCCTTTAAGTCTTCAGGGAAAAACTCATCAAGGAGAAACCTACTATGTGAAAGCTAACTTCTAATAAATATTTACAAATCAATATACAGGGTGTATCAAATTTATGTGCCCGCGTTATATAAAAAAATAAAATTTTTATTCTATCTTTGATTGATAAATTGATACACAATAGTATATATGTCGCTAATAACCTCAGAGGTTGATGCGACTATTTTGTAAAATAAAAAAAAATTCTATCCTGAAAAGTTATGGAGGTGGAGCGTCATTATGAAATCTGGAAAGCCCAAATGGTGTTTATGCCTGGCTATCCTGAATCCTGAATTCCTATTACTTATAATCCTACTGAAATGGGTTGCTATTAGGCAGTTCACCCGTAAAAAGACCATTAGAAATGGAATACACCGACTAATTTTTTTTTGCATTTATATATTTTTTAGAGTTCAAATGTATTTTCTTAAAATTTCTCCAAGTGGGCCGGAAATCGTTATTAACAAATAACATAACAAAACAGCTGCCCGAATCAATTCAAATAAAATTTTTTTAGACGTATCTCATTAAAAAGTACGGGATGTAATAAAACACCTAAAAAATAATAAATCTCCAGGAAGTGATGGTATATCCGCGGAACTTATTAAATATGAAGGTGCTACCCTGACTAATCAAATATATAAAATAATTCTGAGAGCCTGGAATGAGGAACAAATCCCGGAAGAGTGGTGTATTGGACTCGTTTGCCCGCTACACAAAAAGGGTGATCAATTGGAATGTAGAAACTATAGGGGAATAACCCTCCTTAATACAGCTTACAAAATATTTTCGAGCATCTTATATGGTGGCCTAAGTGCATATTCAGAAGATCTTCTTGGAGAATATCAAAGTGGTTTTAGGCCTGGTCGATCAACAACAGACCAGATCTTTGTGCTAAGGCAAATACTGGAAAAAACCAATGAATTCAATACCAACACATACCATCTTTTCGTAGATTTTAAATCGGCCTATGATAGTGTTCTAAAAAATAAATTGTATGAAGCCATGGATGAATTCCACATCCCTAACAAACTGATAAGATTGGTTAAGGCTACAATGCGTAAAGTCGTTTGCAAAGTCGAAATACAGGGCGAACAATCACAGGCGTTTGAAACGAATGTTGGGCTGCGACAGGGAGATGCGCTGGCGTGTCTCCTCTTCAACATAGCTCTGGAAAAGGCGGTCAGAGATGCCCGAATAGACAACAGAGGAAATATTTTTAATAAATCATCCCAAATTTTGGCATATGCCGATGATGTGGACCTAGTTGCCCGCACAACACGCAAATTAGAAGACATGTATACCACCTTCTGAAATGCCTAAAAAAATATGGGCCTGAAAGTAAACGAGGAGAAAACTAAGATGATGGCATCAACACCCAACAATAGAGCCAGAAACATCGGTCACCAATTCTCTGTTGATAACTCTACCTTTGAAGTGGTGGACAAATTCACATACTTAGACTCCCTGATCACCAAGGAGAACGTCATGACGGAAGAAATCAAGCGAAGGATAGTCCTAGCGAACAAACGCTATTTTGGACTGAGTAGACATATGAGAAGCAGAAACTTAAGCCAAAAAATAAAAATAACCATATACAAAACCCTTATACAACCAGTCTTGACATATGGATCGGAGACATGGACCATCTCCAAGGCAGATGAAAACCTTCTGCTTATATTTGAACGAAGGATCCTGAGAGGCATATTCGGTGGCATTTGTGAAAATGGTATTTGGAGGAGGAGGTACAGCTACGAGGTATACCACAGATATAAACATATATTCGGTGGTAAAGACGTAGTATCTCTTATGAGAATAGGAAGACTAAGATGGGCAGGACATCTAGCAAGATCACAGAAGAATCCTTATGTCACAACCTGTGGGAAGTAGAAATAGGGGTAGGCCAAAACTTAGATGGACAGATGGTGTAGATGAGGATGGGAGAAAAATAGGCGCAGCAAACTGGCAACGGTTGGCAATGGATAGGACTGACTGGCGTAATAGACTTGGGAAGGTCGAGGCTCTTTCATAGGGCTGTAGCACCATTGATGACGATGATGATCTCATTAAAATTAATACTTTTCCGATCTTGAAAATTTTTCGAGAAAGGCTTTCTTTTGGAGTTATTTGCATTTGTTTGATAAAAAAATGCATTTATTAGTGATCATTTTGGATTGTTTTTCTCAAAACTACTAAATAAATTGCAATCATACTAAATGCTTTATAAGCTTTAAACGTTTAAGTACAAATAAAAATATTTTAACAAGAATAAGTGGTTTTTATCTTGCTAAAAACATAGTTTTAAATTTAAACAGATTTCCACGTGCCTTGCGCATGTATCTCCGCGACCGCTGAACATCAGATTAAAAAACTGAAAAAAACACGACCCCCCACGGAGGTGGGGTGGGGTGTTACTTTGAAATCTTAAATAGGAGCCCCCATTTTTTATTGCAGATTCGGATTCCTTACGTAAAAATGAGTAACTTTTATTTGAAACATTTTTTCGAATTATGGATAGATGGCGCTATAATCGGGAAAAGCGATTGTTGGAAATGGAAAATTAAATTAAAAATGGAAAGTCCCCACTAAAATGGAAAATTTTACTTAACTTTTTTTGGTTTTAGAACCTGTTCTTCACAACCCAATAGGTCCCCAAACCGCTCGAGTGACTGCACATTTAGCATACTTTCCTCCCCTACTATAAGTACTCCCCAAAAGAGTAAATGAATTAAAAATGTGTAAACATTTTCAGGTTGCAAAGAAATTGAAAATATCAATTTCTTTGCAACCTGAAAAGGCAGCAGCATTATACTATAGTTAAATCGGAGAGTGCAGGAAGAGTCTATACCGGTTTCGGGGATTTTTCCCCGTATCAGTAGTCCCATATCCTCTTCTCTCCAATTCAACCAGGTACCTCGATCTGTGCCTTCCCAGATTGCAAAGAAAGAAATGTCACGAATATCGTAGCGACATCTGCTAAGAAACAAACTAAGTTTTCAATCCAGTAGTACAAAAAACGACAATAAATATCGTTCTCATACCACCAGATTGATAACAGATGGAAACTCTCTGGTTACTACCCCCGCGTCTTTAAAAAATTATAAGCCACACGGGTGCCGAGACGAATATTAAAATGAGGGAATTTTAAATAATTCACGTCCCATCTGCTCACCGTGGTAAAGTTCCAACGAGAAGGTTTCCTAAGTATGTACTCCACAAAAGAGTAAATTAATTAAAAATGTATCAACATTTTCAATTTATTTGCAACCTGAAAATGCAGCAGCATTATACTCTAGTTAAATAGGAGAGTGCAGGAAGAGTCTATACCGGTTTCGGGGATTTTTCCCCTCATAAGTAGTCCCATATAATGTTCTCTCCAATTCAACCAGGTACCTCGATCTGTGCCTTCCCAGGTTGCAAAGAGAGAAACTCTCCGATTTAACTAGAGTATAATGCTGCTGCATTTTCAGGTTGCAAAGAAATTGAAAATGTTTATACATTTTTAATTCATTTACTCTTTTGTAGATACTTAGTAAACCTTCTCGTTGGAACTTTACCACGCTGAGCAGATGGGACGTGAATTATTTAAAATTCCCTCATCTTAATGTTCGTCTCGGCACCCGTATGACTTATAACTTTTGAAAGTCGCGGGGGTAGTAACCAGAGAGTTTCCATCTGTTGTCAATCTGGTGGTATGAGAACGATATTTATTGTCGTTTTTTGTACTACTGGATTGAGAACTTAGTTTGTTTCTTAGCAGATGTCGCTACGATATCCGTGATATTTCTTTCCTTGCAATCTGGGAAGGCACAGATCGAGTACCTGGTTGAATTGGAGAGAAGATTATATGGGACTACTGATGATAGGAAAAATCCCCGAAACCGATATAGACTCTTCCTGCACTCTCCGATTTACCTAAAGCTAATGCATTTTCAGGTTGCAAAGAAATTGAAAATGTTTATACATTTTTAAAAATAATCTGTTACGTACGAGATCTAGTACAAAAAGCAAATAGACTGGCAGAATGCCTTAATAACACTATATGGCGAAACTTTCATATTAACACTGAGATAAAGCCAGTATAAGACCAATAAAGAGCTGAACACCAAGACTACTGGAAACTGTAGGCATGAGAATAAACACCTGCACAGAATAGAGGAGAACCGTGTGGTCAACATAAAAAGAGATAAATCACCAATCGGCAGAAGAAATTTCAAAGGACCGCGCAAAAGGTGGAGTGACAACCTTCCATAGAGGTATGAATCAATCCGAGAATGAGCAAGCAGAATGGCTTATAAAGAGGAAGAGGCAGAAGAAGAATAATCATTATCATTACTGCTATAGTCCAAATTGAGTCTCAACCATTCAAAGCTTATTCGGCTCATCGGACTTATTCGTTATTGTAGTGTAATGTATTGACCCAAGTTTAAAGATAAACCCAGCTTACAAAACTCTTCTGTATGTAATCACACCAAACCCATCATATTTCTAAAGTTAAAATCATAATATATCGGTTGTGTTATTCATGTGTTTTTATAACAAACATGTTTTTCATGCCGACGAAAACGTTTTTGTTATTATTTTTTCTTTAACTTCTTTTTTATAAAATTAATAAACAAAGTATTGTAGAACGGGAAATTATAATTTAACAATAAATTTGAAATTTAATCTCAAAATTTATGAATGGAGTGTGTTTATTAAAAGACTTGAACTACATATAATAGCTACTAAATTACAAACGTTAATATTAAAAGAGTTTTTAGATAGCTATTAAAATAAAAGATGTGTAGTATGAATAAAAAGAGTAAACTTTTATGGCGCTTCGAAATCATAAAATTAAAATGTACAAGATTGGAGCGTTCGTTTAAAAAAAAACTAGCTGGAAATTGTTAATTTGGAAATAATTGGGAAACGACATTAACGAATATTAATTCATTTTAAACTATAATAATGGAAAAGTAAAGAATATATTACTTGTTAATTAATACTAATACTCTTTTTAGTCATATACGTGTCGGGCGTCAGCTTGTTTCCTTGTATGAAATACGTTCATATTCATAACGAAGCACACTCTAAAGCTTGGTAAGATTTTCTGGCTAACATAGTCGACCTCTCACCCTACATTAAAGTGTATTGCAAAGGTATTAGATAATATTCAGAACATGGTGGCACGGTAATCATTATAGTATAGTGATTTATATTCACTTGTTTACTCTGTAGCTCTACGACCCATCGTGGGTCTTGGGTGACTGTATATCACCTTCCATTTCTTTCGATCAATCGTAAGATCTTTTTTCACCTCTAAGCCCATGGTATTGAGATCTTTAGCGATGTTGTTTCTTCATGTGATGCGTGGATATTCTGATAATCTTCTTCTTTCTGAGTTAGACTGAAATCTCGACAGTTTCGACCATTTCTGCGCCTTGGACTATCTTACAATGTCTGGTAGCTTGTACAGTTCCTTATAGCCTAGAAGCCAGTGGCGTAACAAAATCCGTCGCCCTCCGCATAATTGGAAATGGGACCCCCTTAAAAAATTACTAAACAGGTACGACATGCGTAACAAAAACTTATATAATATGTGTAATAGTAAATAGTCAAACACGATTAATTTTATGAAACAGCCCCACGAATGGAAGCCATTTTTATGAAGCGCGACTAATTGGATAGACATGAAGATATACTTATATTGGACAAAATTCGTGCTACATAATTTATTAAGTACCTCGGTTGCTCAAGTCATCAAGAGATTTAAGAGAGTGGATTCTTTAATAGATGTTATGATATACTCTTATTAGCTTAGAAAAATTAGAAAGATAGAAAAATCGGAATATGGATGTGAAATAAAAAATAAAGAAAAAAATAAAATATTGGGCGCCACTGGTTACCTAAGGAACCAGAATTTATACAAAAAAAAAACAAATATTAAAAGAAAAATGGTATTAGATCTAAATAAAACAGAAAATAGTCAAATAAAAAAATATACGTAATATACAGAATATTATAACGTAACTTACCTTATTTATTCAGAATTCTATACTCAGTCAATTTTTAATGTTCTTACGATTCAAGAGAGAAGGGAAGAAAATAAATTATATGTTAAAAATCAAACATTATTTATTAAAAACAAAAAAAATTAATCTCTGATCTCT
The DNA here is from genome assembly GCF_917563875.1 of Diabrotica virgifera virgifera. Taxonomy (NCBI): domain Eukaryota; kingdom Metazoa; phylum Arthropoda; class Insecta; order Coleoptera; family Chrysomelidae; genus Diabrotica; species Diabrotica virgifera. The sequence goes on from NC_065446.1 coordinate 48,612,614, forward strand.
CTGTTATAATTAGAGACCAGATTACCAATTAATCAAAGATGAAACGAACAGTTTTACAAATATAAAAATTATACCTTAACAATTAGTGTCCTGGCTCCTTCCTCGTAGCTTGATTCGAAAGTCCAAGGCGCTATTGCACTCGCGAAACACTTCACTGTCGTTAGTTACAGCAAACAGCAAACAGTACATTGTTTATAAACAAACATTATTATAGAAAAATTCAGCTTTCACTTGAAGATAAATAGTTTAAAAGTTCGTTAAACTGGATCAAATTTTACTTTTACTCGAATAAAATTATTTAGTTAAGACTCGAACGTGATTATTGAAAGTTCATTAACTTTGACCAAAATAAAGTATGTGAGCATACTACACGTTTTAACTGCACTGTTAAACATAGTAATGAGAAAATTGAAACTCCTCTCTCCTACTTCTGGTTCTGACTGCTTAAAAGAAATTAGTGGATACCAAAATTGGTATAAAATGATAACGACGATTTGCTTAGAAACAGCGGGAAAATCGCCGGAGTTCACGATACACCATCACATTCGCCGGGCTGGAATCATCCTAGCCGGCTGGGAAACTGGAAAACTACATTCCGAAACACTCAACTCCTATGACGATGGCCCTAAAGGAACCAAAACTCAACTTCACTTGATGGTGACTTCTACCGAACTCAAACGAACATGATGATGGCTTCTACTGAACTCAACTGAACATGATGATGGCTTCTACTGAACTCCTTTTTGGGACCGCTCACTCGATCCTTCTAAAACTTGGGTTCCTTCTCCCAAAAAAAGTGACTTCCTACTTAGACCAATAGGAATCATACCAGATATTTCTCTACCAATCAAATGTTCAGAAAAACTCTCAAGACATCCCTCGAACGCCATGATGGTTTTACTTTCAACCAATTACAAATACTTAAACTTCGCAATAACAAAATCCCTTGAGTTTACACGAAATGCGATGACTCATACAATTCAGTTAGTTTTTAGAACCAATATTTAAGAGCTTTACTAAAAGCCTCGGCTTAGGTTAAGCCTTTCCTGTTGCAATACACCCTCAATAAATTTGTGTCTGAGAAAGTCATAAACATTAAGACTCTAGTCTACAAATGCCATAAAAACCTTTATACTCTTGAGTCTTTACTTAACGTGGAACCTCTTTGAAAAATATTCCGTTTACAATTGTGTAGGATATAAACAATTTGGGGCACCTTTGTACACCAAATTTCAAAGAATCGCAAGAACCGAAATAAACATCCAAATCCCGTGAGAATTGAATAACGCCATACTCTGCCTATGCGGAAGATCGATATACAGGGCGTAGCGAAAGTATTACTGGGTCGGAATTTCAAATATTTAGACGGGGGTTTTTTAGACTGTTTCAATAGTAATAGTTAATAGTAATAATAAATGAACGAGAAATACGGCGATACCGTGTAATTTTCAGTGTCACCACCGAAGTGGTCAAGTCAGTACTTTTTAAGTTATTTACGAGTGAAAATGTTTATTATTTAACAAAAAAAGACACGTTTTCAGATGGTTGCAAATAACTCAAAAAGTAAGTATTTGATCGAAAAAAATGTTCTTAAGAAAAATGTAGCTTATAAAAAAAAATGATAAAAATTAAGTATATTGAACCAGTAAATGCAAAATTGTAGCTCATGAAAAGTTGTTCTTTTAGCACAAAAAAGGGGCCAACTTCATTTTGTACTCGCTCGCTTAGTTTTGATGCTAGAAGCTTGCTATGAAACGCTATACAAAAAGATTATATAAAAAATAAAAATAAAGCTTGTTATTAAACATTTCAAAAAAGTTTTAATGAGTTTTCCCTGAAAAGTGTTTCATTTTTTTGGTTATTCCACGTTGAAATATTTGATTTGGAGTTGGACGAATAAGAACCATTTTTCATGCACTACAACGTTGCTTTTAGTGTGGCGATTTCTTTTATAAGCTACATTCTTGCTAAAAATATTTTTTCGATTATTTCATTCATAGAGATTCTGACCAATAGAAACCTACAAGAATAAAAATTACAGCGGAAATTTTTTTCGAGAATTTCACGTCGTCAAGCATTACGTCAGCTGTCCTTCGTTGCTATGCAAAAATGAACATTCAGTGACATTAATGACAATTAATGTTTTACAACTTGTCAAATAGAACACCATGAAAAAGTTTAGCAAATATTCAGGAGAAGATATCAATAATATCAGGAGAACATATTAGTTAAAATGATTTAAAAAACAGTTTTATTCATAAAATACTCTTACCGAATTACACTCAAGCATTTAAAAATTACCAATTTGTTTTGCCCTCGTGACACTTTGACATTATTTTACTCCCCTTCGGGTCGTGAATTGTCGCAAATTGTCAAGCAAATACGTCGTGACGCTAATAAAACTCCAAAACGGTCATTTATTGGGCTATTATGCACTGTGTTTATGACAACTTACAGTTTTCATCTTTAGTGGAATAGAATAAAATAGAACGAAAATTAAAAAATTATTACATTATTACATAGTATGATATGAAAAACTACATGCACTACTAACTATTAGCGAATATATGTACAATTTTCTTAATACATGTCTATCTGATGGGCAACTTCAATTTCAATACAGCATTGCTTAAAAAACGTTGCGTATGTATGCTTAAAATAATATAACAATAACGCATTTTTACATATTATTATAAAAGACGACAAGATGGGGCCCCTGACATATTGCCCCCCCCCCGCAATCTTCATGCTACGGGGGCCTCTGTTACGCCCCTGCTAGGAGCCTGTGGGACCCTCTGCCTCATTTCTTGAGCCCTTACCAGGGCCTTGTGACACTGTGACACTATAAGTTAGCTTTTTGATTCCATTGGTTGAGATTCTGTGGATATATCTTCCTTTTTATATCCGGCCTTCTACCGTTCCTTCTACTACCAATAGTTCCATGGTCCCCGTTATTTTGGATATGTTGCCGAAGTAATTTAGGTATGCTCGGTTTACTTTTTTTAATAGCCTATTTCTTCTATGAAGCTCTCCAGAATTGACAGGTTGGTTCTATGTTCTGTCCAGGAAACGCGTAGAATTCTAATTTCTTCCAGTTTTGTCAGACTTGGGCTTCCTGCAATCAATTCCTAGCAACCCTTTTGACGTCGTCTGTCCATCATGTAGGTGGTCTACTTCTACTTCTTCTATCTGCTCGTGATCTCCACAATGTGATTTTTGGGGTCCACCTCCTGTCTTTCATTCTGGCTACATGGCCCGCCTGATTCCACTTCAGCCATGCTATTCGTCTATAACATCTGTGACGCCTTTCCTTCTTCTGATTTCCTCGTTTCTAACAATGTCTCTGAGAGTCAGTCCAAGTAGTGACTTGTTCCATTCTTCTTTGGGCCACTCTAAGTTTGGTTGCTGTAGCCTGGGTTAACGATAGTGTTTCAGCGCCGTAAGTCATGACTGGAAGCACACATTGGTCGATCGTCTTCTTTTTCAGATAATTTGGTATGCTGTTCTTGAAGATGTTTAATAGAGCTCCATATGCGGCCCATATCTAGCTCTATCCCACGTTAAAAACCATAATGCTAAACAAATAAGAGGCATTCGAATTGAGGTGCTATCGACGAATACTAAAGATATCGTGGGTTTCGCACACTTCCAATGAAAATGTTCTCCAAATGATGAATTCAGAACGTCTGCTCATAAACATCATAAAGAGGAGAAAAACTGAATACTTCGGCCATATAATTAGTGGACCTAAATACCATCTAGTGGAGAAAGTAAGCGGAAAAGTGGAGGGAAAGAGATGGTTGGTTGAAAGAAACTTTCATGGTTGCGTAATATTAGACAATGGTGTGGTTTCACGGTAGAAGAATTATTTCGAGTAGCAGCCGATAGTAGACGAAGCAACGAACCACTAAAAAGCCCAAAACCTAGGAATTTTGTGCAGTAAGATGAATCGTCATGGAACTTTTTGCATTCGATTAGAGAGAGTGTCAGGCAACTTTGTGAATCAAATTCATCTAGGGCAAAAATTTTTGAGCATAAGAAAATGCATTTTAAAAGTGCATCTCGAAGAGGTGAAAATGAAAAATTTAGAACTCGGACAATATTGATGGAAATGAGTTGAATTTTTATAATCGGGTGTTTTGAGGATCGCTGCGCACGAATTTCATATCGGCGATGGTCTCCAAGGTACCTGGTGCCCACGGTGGAACTCGTCGCCTAGAGTTTTTAGTTAAAATTATCCAAAATCAGACAAGAACCTGGGGGTTTTGGGGGCCGCTGAGTACGAATTTCATGTCGGCGATGGTCTCCAAGGTACCTGGTGCCCAGTGTGGAATTCGTCGCCTGGAGTTTTATGTTATAATAATTAAAAATCAGTCAATATCCATTACACGGCGGTTTTTGGGATTGCTTATCACGAATTTAATGTCGGCGGTGGTCTCCAAGATACCTGGTGCTTAAAGTGGAACTCGTCGCCAGGAGTTTTTAGTTATAATTATTCAAAATTAGTCAAAAACTATTACCCTGGTGGTTTTGAGGGTCCCTGAGTACGAATTTCATGTCGGCGATGGTGCCCAAGGTACCTGGTGCCAAGGGTTGAAACTCGTTGCCTAGCATTTTATGTTATAACCATTCAAAATCAGTCAATAACCATTACTCGGGGGGGTTTTGGAGTCGCTAAACACAATTTACTGTTGGCGGTGGTCTCCAAGCTACCTGGTTCCCAGGGTGCAACTCGTCGCGTGGAGTTTTATGTCATAATTATTCAAAATAAGTGAAAAACCGTTAATCTGGGGGTTTTGGGGGTTGCTTAGTACGAATTTCATGTCGGCGATGGTCTCTAAGTTACCTGGTGCCCAAGGTGAAACTCGTCGCCTGGAGTTTTATGTTGTAACCATTCAAAACCAGTCAATAACCATTACTCGGGGGTTTTTGAGGTCTCTGAGTACAAATTTCATGTCGGCGATGGTCTCTAAAGTACCTGGTGCCTAGGGTGGAACTCGTCGCCTGCAGTTTTATGTTATGTTCATTCAAAATCAGTCAATATCCATTACTTCGGTGTTTTGGGGGTCGCTAAATATATTTTTCATTGATAATTTTTCTTAAAACACTTTTATATTATATCCTAAAAAATTACCTATTTAAAAATTATTTTAAAATTTTGTCGCTTTTAAAGCAGTTGTCGTTAAATTTTGACACTAATGACATTTATGAAATTTTGACATAATTGGCATTTCAAGGGTAATTAAGTTATATCAGCGATTTTTTGTGTTTTCTGCGGTATTATTTTAATTTTTAGATTTCTAGTCTGCTTTTATATAAAAAACAGTGGTTTTTAGAACTCTTCAGCGACGTATTAGTATAATATAATGTTCATGGATTACCGTCGAAGGCCGATATGATCAACCAAAAAAGAAGATGTATATGGTGATTTTTCTATTAACTTTCTTGGGTGTGAATCTGTCTTTTTATTTTACTGATCCTGGTTTAAAAACAAAGCATAGAATATATATGAGAATACCTCCAAGCTACACTTTTATGTAGTTCTGTTCTTTTAAAAATTTTTAATTAATTATAAAAAAACATCTAAAAAGTGATACCGTATTTAAAGCAAAGTAAGTTTTTAATGTTGGTGTTTTGAAAAAGTCATATATTTTATACTTATTAGTTTTGTTATTTACAGAATAAATAATAATATTATAATATCAAGCTGTTTAAGACTGGTATTAAAGGAATTTTCATTATCTACAGTCTATAGATGCGCTGTTTTATAATTTTGGTTTTCGAAATTGCGGAAGAGAGAAATTTGTGTAACTTCAAGTAAGTAAATATATTTTTTTATTTTATTTTACTTTTTTATTAATTTTTTCATTATGCTATACAAATAAATTGATTATGAATACGTGCAGTAACATTTAATTTAACACGTATTTTTTAGATTATTTTATACCTACCTTGAAGACCATCGCCAACATGAAATTGATGCCCAACGACCCCTAAAACCTTCATAGTAATGGTTATTGACTGATTTTTTATGATTATACCATAAAACTCCAGGCGACGAGCTCCACCCTGGGCACCAGGTGCCTTGGAGACCATCACCGTCATGAAATTCATGTTCAGCGACCCCCAAAACTCCCCGAGTAATGGTTTTAAACGATATGTAATAATTATAACATAAAACTCTAGACGACGAGTTCCACTTTGGGTACCAGGTACCTTGGAGACCATCGAACACATGAAATGATTGTTCAGCGACCCCCAAAATCCTCAGAGTAATGGATATTGACTGATTTTGAATGATTATAACATAAAACTCCAGGCGACGAGTTCCACCCTGGGCACCAGGTACACATGAGACCATCGCCGTCATGAAATTCGTGCTTAGCGACCCCCAAAACACCCGCGTAATGGTTTTAAATGATTTGAAATAATTATAACATAATACTCCAGACGACGAGCTCCACCTGGGCACCAGGTATCTTGGAGACCATCGACCACATGAAACTCTTGTTCAGCGACCCCCAAAACCCTCAGAGTAATGGTTATTGATTGATTTTGAATAATTATAACATAATACTCCAGGCGACGAGTTCCACACTGGGCACCAGGTACCTTGAGACCATTTCTGACATGAAATTCGTATTCAGCGACCCCAAAACCCCCAGGGTAATAGTTTTTGGCTGATTTTAACTAAAAACTCTAGGCGACGAGTTCCACCCTGAGCACCAGGTATCTTGGAGACCATCGCCAACACTAAATTCGTGGCCGGCGACCCCAAAAACCCCCTGAGTAATGGATATTGACTGATTTTTAATGATTATAACGTAAAACTCTAGGCGACGAGTTCTACCATGTGCACCAGGTACCTTGGAGACCATCGCCGATATGAAATTCGTACTCAGCGATCCCCAAAACCCCCCGATTATAAAAATTCAACTCATTTCCATCGATATTGTCCGAGTTCTAAATTTTTCATTTTCACCTCTTTGAGATGCACTTTTAAAATGCATTTTCTTATGCACAAAAATTTTTGCCCTAGATGAATTTAGTTCACAAAGTTGCCTGACACTCTCTCTAATCAAATGCAAAAAGTTGCATGACGATTCATCTTACTGCACAAAATTCCTAGGTTTAATGCTTCGTTGCTGCGTCTAATAGAGAGACGTTTCAGGAACTTGTAAACATGATGACGGTCAACGTCTGAATACGGACACGGCACCTGAAGAAGAATAACTCTTACAGGGTTATACTATTGAATAAAAAAAAAACAAAAAAAAAAACAAAAAAAACACCCTATTCCATTTATATCCATAAAATTTTTATCATGTAAAAAGTAATTTATATTTTACAGATTTTTATAAAAATATTAACGTATTCTTTTTTTAAGAGGATCGGAACGTATTTTCGGCTGCAATGCTATTCAAATGGGGATTCATTTTTTTCGAATCCTGAGAAAACTAATAAGTATTTTTGAAAAATTTAAACGCAGAATGAAAGATCACGTTATTAGCAAGGGCCGAAAGTCCCTGGGAACTTCTATAATGTTTATTTTAATAAGTTACAGGGGTGAAAAACTAAGAGAAAATTTAGTGTGATTTTTAATTTCAAATAGGGATATCATTCAAAATAAACTTTTTATTTATTCTAAGGGACTTTCGGCCCTCGGTAATAATTTAGTCTTTCATTCTGCGTTTAAATTTTTCAAAAATATTTATTGGTATTTTCAGGATTCGAAAAAAATAAACACAATGCCGTGGTAATATTTTCCAAATCTATCTTTGTCTTACAACGCACTCAGCCGAATATAATATTGTCAGCATATATTGTCAGTCAGACACTGACAATCAGTGACAATTTTAAATATTTGACATTGCATCGGGAATATGTTGAGTTATTGATTAAATATTATTGAAATATAGTGTATTTGATAAATAATTGATTTAAGACGTGAACTTAATAAAAAGTTATTTATTGTGTATTATTTGTGGAACATCCAAGCAGAGAATACATCAGGATAATATATTCTGTGATCCAAGTATTTTGTTGTTAAAGATGTTCAAAATTGTAAGCGTTCCATAACAATATATTATTAAAAAATCACTTTAACACTTTTCTTCTTTTCTCGATTGAGTATTAGTATTTGTTGTATAAATAAATTATTACAATCACTGAATACATAGTTAGTGAAAAAATTATCACATTTATTAACTGAATTAATAATTTCCAATTATAAAAATAACAGTTATCCAAGAACATTCAAAACCCATCTCTTTAAATTAATGATGACATTTTCAAGTAGAATGACATTCTAGTAATGTTTACATATCCATACCAGTGTGAATTTTCTACACGCAATTTGCCGTGTAAAGACAGAAAAAGTAGGGATACGCGTAAAATATTTGCGAATTATGTACCCATAGCCTTAACCACATACCTTGTTTTGTAATAAGCATTTGCTACAGATGTCGATAAATTTAATAATGTCATCTAATAAGGGGGCTTCAAATTCTTCTACTGGAATGATGGTCCACTCAATCGCAGATTGCTTGTTGATAGGTGGAAGGGTTTCTTCTGACAAAGAAACCAGGTGATATATACCTTTTGAACACAAATATTCTAGATTTGCTGCAGAACGAGGACATGCCATACAAGCTATTTGATTTTCCGATATCCATGAAAAATTCCATGGCGGGGATATATCTAAAAGAAATATTTTTATTATTGATTATTTCGACCAAAAGCAATTCATAAATATGTAGGAAATATCGAGTATGTGGTCCATAATAAAAATCTTTGTTTTTTTCTAAAAACTCAATATTTCGTCATTTATTTAATTCTATTATGCCTGGTTGCACCAACAGATCTTAAGCTCCAGCTTAGCTAAGCTCTACTTATAGATAGGGCCTCCTCGAGTATCACTTACGTTGCACCATAATTTTCGATTATTTCTTATTATTAATTATATCTATTACTATATTATAATATTTTTATTATAATATATTATAATTATATTATTTTGATTCTTATGTTATTCTCGTCTTAAGCTTAAGATATGTTGGTGCAACCGGGCATTAGTGATTTTTCCCACCGCCATGAGACGAGGAATACAATCAATTGCCTTTTACAGTCACTGCACTCAATTTTTTGTGACATCCTCCTATTTTATCGTATCTACTTCCAATTTTTTCTGACACCCTCCATTTCTTTCTGATTCCCTTAATTTTTTCTTACACCCTCCAACTTTATCTTATACCTACCCTAAATTTTTTTATATTATTTTTATTTTATAACTCGAGAAGCACTGGATTGATTTGGCTACTTTTGATTTTGAATAATTTGTAGAAGTCTAAGGAAGCAGATTTTTACAATTCCCATAAGATATCAAATTTTATTAGTTGTATAGGAAGTGTGTAAAAAATATGCTCCTTGCTCCAAAATGTTAAATCAGAGGATTCCAAATATTCTTCTTATACACAGTATATTTTAACGCACAACTATGAAAGATATTTATTAGGTATACATAAATTAAACAAAGCTTAATACACTTACAACCATTATTAAATTAAAACATCAGTTAATTCAGACATATTGGATTATGTATAGTCCAACCCGCTTATTGGAATAGCCTTCGTGCCAAGCAAAATTATTCTTATAACCGGGATATTCTAATTACCGATCATTAGTGACTAGTAAAACCGTTTCGAGACCTCAAATTTCTATTCCTTAAACCGGGATATTCCTATAACCGGTATTCTACTAAGCGGGTTCGACTGTATCAAAACAGTGCTACCAAGTGACAAAAGAAAATTAATAAATTACAAATAATATTGTAGCGCTTGTTTATAAGTACGAAACATTAAAATATGTTTATAATTAAAAATAATATTAAAACATTGTTTACCTACAATAATAAAAACTATTTTTCAACACTTTCTCTGCGATAAAGTTGAAAATTCAAGTTTGTGCACTAATGCAATCCATTTTAATAAATATAAATTTAATGAAACAATTTTAAATACCATATTTAGATCAAACAAAGTGCAAAAAGCATGGATTTCACGGGAACCGTAAAGTAAATAGACCCGAAGTTAGTCGTGGTTTAAGTGACGTAATTCTAAAGGGGTAGATATAATCTGTACCATCTGTGAATAAGTCGATAACTCAAAAATGCAATTTTTCGGTATGGCCATTTTAAACATTTTATTAGTTTTGAAGAATAAAAATTTAAGATTTGACTTATCCAGTTATTCACGGTCTGTACCATCTGTGAATAAGTCGATAACTCAAAAATGCAAACTTTTCGGTATGGCCATTTTAAACATTTTATTAGTTTTGAAGAATAAAAAATTTAAGATTTGACTTATCCACTTATTCACAGATGGTACAGTGTATAACGTGTATATGACAATATTATTGCTGTTTTTTTAATAATTTCTTTACAATTTCATCATATTTTTTGGGTGGGTTGTGATTGCGCGCAGCGGTCAAATACCTCCTGCGGTTCTCTAACTCTATTACCCGTAAGTTAGGTTTGGACCGAAGGGTTAGGTCTTTCTCCTTTCTGACCGCTGCGCGCAATTGCAGTCTGCCCTATTTTTTCACTTTGGAAATCTTCCTTGGACTTCTAGAAATGTTTTAAATTCGAAATTAGTTAAAGGCGTGTTCTTACTTGTCAGTTTCGCTGACGCAGTCTGTTTTGCTACATTCAGTATGCAGTTAGTCCAAACATTTTTTATCATGGTGATAAAATGGTTAAAAAATATTGAGACCAGTTGTTGGCGAATTATTTATGATTAGTGAATGAATTACAGAATATTCTAGTGAATCAAAAGAAAAGAAAACGTCATAGATAGTGGATCATGTCCTGGATATTCCGCAGAAATAAATGAGATGCCAGTGGATCTGTATTGAAAGAATTAGCTTTAGAAGATTGTGATTCATATACAAACCACTTAAGTATGAACGAAGACAAATTTCAAGAAATTCTGCAAAAAATTGCTCATAATATACAAAAAGCAAATACTAGCATGAGAGAATGATCAGTGAAAATGATAAAAAGTAAAACTGGGTTTCAGTTTAACTGAAAATATGAATGTACAGATCATTTAAAATGAAAATGTTTTCTCATGTTCATTATTTGCTCTGTATAACTGAATCAGTTGGACTGCGTCAGCGAAACTGACAAGTGAGGACCCGCCTTAATTCAATTCAGTCATTCTGGAGCAGTAGTGGGAATACGCAAAATATAATTCTATTTTAGTGACGTCACGTTGCCTAGCAACCGTCGATTCTCCCATTATTAAATTCTATTTTGTGACGTCAGCAAAATAGAATTCTATTTGCTCTGGGCCCTGTTATAAAAAAGATATAACAAAATAAAATTATGTTTATTTAAACGTCATTCCATGTTTACATATCGAAACCTACCGGAGAGAGTGCATGCCTTGTCACATTAGGACTTTATAAGATTAGATGTTCCCGAAGAAAAAATTAAATTAAAAGGGTTCACAAATAAATAAAATTGAAATTATAACTGACATAGAAATATATTAAAATGCATATTAAAATTCAAGGAAGGTCTTAAGCACGTTCGTTACAGTAATAAGAAAAAACCTTTTTGCCTTATTACTAAAATTGTGTATTAGTTTACTATCAAAAGTAACACTAAACTCTGATTTTATAGGTATGATATTGATGCGACCTCGATATAATATTAACTTACTAATCGTGGTAATCTCTTTCTACTGATTTCCTCTTTTAATATAGGTAAACAAACCCTACTACATTCTGACGAGGAATTTGTGAACCCAATAGGTTCCATTTTAACACAATTAGAGCCGCTTCTTTGATTTTTCTCTTTTTACCATCAGTTTCTTTCAAGATTATTCTTGAGTCTTTCCACTGAACTATATCGATACATCAGTATCAGAGTGCACCAACTCAAAAAACATAGTTCTTCACAAATCAACTTTAACTTATTTTCTCTGGGAGCAAATATTTTTAATCTGTTGTAAATGGTCCATTTGTTTTTCAAATAGAACAAAATTTTGGAATTAGATGTTTATTGTATGGTTCTTTTAGATGATAATTTTTGATTAATTTTTTTTTAAAGAATTCAGATTTTTTTTTTGATTTGGTGCACTATGAAACTGTCGACACATGATTTTTTTAACAGTTAGTGCATTTTGTATAGGGTATTTGTATGGAACTCAATTAAAATTATTTATTTATTTTTCTTATAAAATCATTATTGTTTCCTTGTTATGAAAAAATATAATAAAATCAAAATAATTTTGAATTGTCTTATTATTATAACTATCTTATTTTTTTGTTGCTGGTCTTTCTCAACTCTTAGAATTTGTATTTCGCTCCATTTTATTTTGCCTCCGGCTTCATTTATATTAAAAATTTCATACACTTCGACATTTTCTTCTGTAACGTACCAGGCCGTCCAGTTTTCTTCTTCTCTTCTTCTTCTTTTTGTATAGACATGACTCTGTCTGTTTTTACAATGTGCCTCTAGTAAGTTGTCGTTCCATCATTTTCGTGGTCTTTCCACTGATCGTCTTTCTATTGGAGAACCGTCTCTCGCTGTCCTGGCTAATATAATATTTGTTGTCATCCGGCTTATGTGGTTATTCCATTCTATTCCTCGGTTCCTTACCTAGTTATTGAATGTTATCCACCTTACATCTCCGTCGTATATCTGTACTTCTAGCTTGTCGCATAGAGTCTTACTATCGATTTTTTGAAGGGTTTTCATCTCCGTTGTTTCGAGCAATCTTTTTGCCCTCTCTGTCGGGTCGTGTTTCTGCCGCGTATGTCATTATTGGTCTGATGACTGTTTTGTAAATTCTGCCTTTCATTTCTTTTCCGTTATTTTTATCGGAAGTTTTTTTAGCCAGGCTAATTATTATTGGTAACGTTTGCTATAAAATATAGAGCGGGTTTCCTTTTAGGTATCTTTTTTTCTTTTTATGTGAGGGCGTGCATCGCATCACCCTCATTTTGAGTATATCCAACTACTAAGCATTTGTGGGCTATGCTTTTTATTGTTAAGTTTTGACAGCAATATAAAAACCAGCAAGCAATGAACTTGTTTTTGTTTTCGCCCAGGCAATTATCGAAGTAAAATATATGCTCATATTGAGGTCCATGGTTCAATAGATACTGTCAAAGACACACACTTATTTCATTAAAATCTCTGCTTGCGATGCGTTCGTGCCACAAAAAACTATAGCCATGTTTGTGAGAAATATCAAATATAGTAAAGTTGTAACATGATAGGGTCTCATGTAAAAAGAAAATCACTCCGATCTCCATTTGGTAGTGATAATACAACTTGGAGATGAAAGCAACAAACTACAGTACTGTCATCTTCTTTTGATCCCCTGATATCCAACTCGTTTTTTAACCGAATCCGATTTTTGCTTTTGTATGTGCATCATACTTAAGTTGTTGTAATACTTTTTACAACACTGGTCTTTTTTGGCTGAAAAAAGGCAATATTAAATTCCCTGTTGAAAATCTTAGTGTAATAATGGAGTTTTACGGGAATTTTCAGTTCTCCTCTACATTTTTCTTGGTACAGTCTGTACATGGTGGCTAAGTTTAGAGATTTGTTTTTTCTTGCTCCGCAATAATGAGAGTCAATTACTGGAAAAGATTTGATCTGGGACCGCACGAATTCTTTTTCATCATCTAGCACCATTGGTCGCCAAGCATTTTTTTCCTCCGCGATTGTCATTCTGTGCAAACCGTAGCTCTGTTTTTTTTAATTGCTGTGCATGCTTTTTCATTATTATCCTATTCGAAATGTTCAAAGTGTTCATAAAGAAAACTTTACATACTCTAATTTTTTCATTTCTTATCTCAAAGTAATAAGCTCTATTTTCGCTTCTAAGACTCCCTGCTTTCTTATATAGTCGGTTCGCTAAACTCAGACACAACTGGCTAGTAACTTTAGTAAGTAATTTTGCCAATTTGGTTATTTTGGCAAAAAAAAATAATTACTAAATAGTTAATAATAATTACCAAATAGTTAGTAAGTCTTACAATTTTGGCAAAATTGGCCAAAAACAAAAAAATAACTACTTAAATCACTAGCCAGTTGTGTCTCAGTTTATCGAACCGACTATATTGATATTTTGGCTTAACTGGCATTACATTGTTAACTATAAAATCTCACTGCCTATTTACATCACCAAGACCCCAGTAGTTATTTAGCAGTTCTTCTCTTTCTGTATCACTAAATTTTTCCGAACAATTAATTTAGCAACGGTCAGTGCAAGCAGCTTTCAGATACAATTTTGAGTTAGTAGCTTACAATAGTTCTACCGATCAAGTTTCATTATGCACTAACTCAAAGTGATGCGGTATGAAACTACGACGTTCTAAACAAAATATTCGATTCTGCATGTTGACAAGTCAAAATTTTTACGATGGTGTTGGAATTTTGAGATGTTGTAATTTGAAACTGATAAATAAACATATTTTAACCATTTCCTCATACTTATCTCAATATTGAAAAATTTTGAGTTGGTGCAGTCTGATACTGATGTATAGATATGTTCATTGCCCCATGTGTGTTTATATATTTGGGATCTAGCAAATTCTCTATTTTTAATATAAGATTGTTTTTCACCTATTCTGACGCTTAATGGTCTTGGTGTTTCACCTAAATAAAAATGATAGCATTCACAAGGTAATTTATAAATTCAATCCTTTGTTCCTTCGTGTTCATTGTTATGTTTAGTTTTAGATAAAATATATCTTATGTGTTTGTTTTTTTGAATGTTATTAAAGTGTTGAATCAATTTCTTATAATTTTAAGTTTTTCGGATAATCCTTTTATGTATGGTATTTTTATTTTCCTCCATTTTTGGTCCATTCTTCCAAAATTCCTTATTTATAAACTACAAAGGATAATCATTTTTTTAATAAAACAGATGTTACCAAATGTTTTTCTTTAAAAAATGAATTTTTGTTAGAACAAGTAATTCTGGCTCTATTGTACATGGATTTAATGATTTAATTTAAGTGAAAATCACCAAGGCACGAAAATAAACAGACTACTACGATTCCTGAAAAAAATTTTAATCTAAGAAATAAAGCTTAACATAGGACAAATCCTCGCAATTTTTACAGAATGGACCGATTTGCATGAAAATTTGGAATTTCACCTTACCCTCTACTTCAAAATTTATACTTTAGGCCGAGAGGCGCTTTTTATTTTTTAAGGGTGAAAAAGCTTAAAAAGAGTGAAATTTGTTCAGATGCATTAAATAATTATTTTCTAATGCTCTAACTATATATGAAATACATTAAATATATCTAAGTACATACTTATATTTAATGATTTGTAGAGAGCGGAATATATGCAAAGTGCATATAGATGCATATATTGCATATTTTCAGACAACAAACACAACATTGCATATTTAAGCTAAACACGATTTATTTTGCATATTTTAAAAATAAATTATATAAAAGTTTAAAATTTTCCTCTCTTAGTTGGAATTTTATAATTTCGATATGAACGAGCTCTTTATTTATCTATCTATCGCTCATCTGGACTTACCCATTACTTCCTGAATTTAACAATTATGGGTGTTCCCAGAAAAATATTATTTTATTAGAGTAGCAAGTCGTAGGTACCTACCTGCTTTTAAGGGTCTAATAATTATTTTGTCAGTTTCCGGCCAACATTTGTTTAAAGTAAACGTTGTATCGTATTTAGTGTTTTTGAAGTGATTGGTATATATTAAATTTAAATATGTCTACCATTCAAAAAAGTGCTTGGATAAAGTGTTTTCCCGAGTTAAAGCTAAGTGGAGACAAAGTATTTTGCAAGGCCTGTTCCAAAATCGTAAGTTACATTCATTTTCACATTTCATTTTTTAAATGAGGAACTGACAAACAAAAGCATCATGTCCCACAAAAGAAATTTTCTGGAAAGAGTGTTTTTATTCGACAAATTCGCTTTTACTTCTATAAAGACGGACATAGAGAGAAGCATCAAAATACAAAAATCCATCAAATTGTAGACAATTCCGCTTTTGTTCTTCAGCTTAAGTAACGTACTTTGTTCTTTAAGTAACGTACAAATTGCTAAAGAACTTATGTTCATAAAAGTTAATTTTAGTTTTTTACCAGATCTAATAAAGTCACTAGAACAAAGGAATTTACAATTAAGTGATTCGGTTAATCTTGTTATCACTTTTTCTGCTCATTGTCAAAAAATTCCCGGAAATACAGGGATTACAATTAGAAATAAATTAAAAAATGTCTTAGAAAAAAATGAAGGCTTCGATTGTTTGAGGAAAGTTGTACGTATTTTTGAAGGAAACTTTTCTGAAGACCTGACGACTTAATATATTGTTTTATTTTTGAGTATTTTTAATATGCATTTGCATATTTAGACAAATTTAGAAAAAATACCTGCGTATTTGTAGTAAAAGTAATGCATATAAATGCGCATATTTTGGAAATGTTGTGTTGCATATATTCCGCTCTCTAATGATATGTAAACAAGCCATATACAAAGATATTTGAAAAATACTGGCGAACACCTCCAATATGAAAAATATACCTAGTGGAGTCACTGAAGGTGGATATGAGCTATTACCTCCGATTTCGTTGAACCTCCATCGATTTGCATGAAAATTGGTGAGTGGTTAGGGAATATCTCAAGGAACAGAGGTGACATGGTGCCAACTTGCGCTGTTACCTTGGGGGTGGATTCCACCCCCTTCTCGGGGGTGAAAATTATTCTATTAAAAATAACCCCATAATTCGATAGAGGGACAAATTTCAAGCAAAATTTGTTATATAAAGTTATTAAAATGAATCAAAACTTTTTGAGTTATTAAAGATCAAAGATTTTAATTTTTTTGGGAAAATTTCATGTTTTTAACCAATTTTTCATCAATAACTCAATCAGTTTTTAAAAAAAAATTATTATTACTAAAATTGAAGCTAATAAAAAATCAAAATAAATCCCTTACTAGAAAAACCTTTTAATGTTAACTAAAACTGAGTTAAAGATGATTGAATGTATATTTTTTTCGGCGAGTAAAAAACTCTAAGTATTCAAGCTGAAATAACTTTGCTACTTTGAAACTTATTAAACATTTGTCAAAGTACCTAAAAATATCTATCAAATGAGCACCCGAACATATTGATAGCGTTAAAATTTATGCTCAAAATTTTTTTCAAAATTTATCTTTTAAAAATCTTTCCAAAAAACGTTATTTTTTTTAATAACTCCGTTCGTGTTTACGATATCAAGTTTACCTAAAAACTGTTTGAAAGATAATTCTAAGTGCTATTTAAGTACGTTAAACCTAATCTTCTAAACCCCTTATTTTTTTAAAAAATAAAAGGATAAATGACCCCGGTTGCACGGTTCCCACAGTAAAATTTAAGATTTAAACGTTTCTATCTCGGTTATTTTTTATCCTATAGAAATAATAAAGCAGGTAAAATATTTGACATGGAAAAAACTAGAATTTGGTTATATACAATTTTTTATTTATATTGAGTATTTTTGGAGTTATTATCAAAAGAATATGAGAATTACAATAATTTTAAAAATTATGATTTTTTTTTTAAATTATATCTTTTTTTCAAAAATATGCATTCTAAACCGATCAAAATGATCTAAAACATTACTTATCCTAATATAATGAAGTTCTTTTAAGGATTACTATAAATTTAAATTTTTGTGGAAATGGCGTATGTTTTATTTTTCACTTTTTCCTAAAAAATTTGAAACGCTTCTTTTATTTTCATTATAACTTGCTTTTAACAATTTAGCAGGAATATTTTACACATTGCATCGTTTTCCCGTTATTTAAGCTTGAATACTTAGATTTGAGTACTCGTCGAAAAAAATACACATTCAATTGCCAATAACTCACTTTGAACTAACATTAGTTTAGTTCTTTATGTGAGGAATGTATTAAATTTTTATTATCTTCGATTTCAGTTATTATAACTTTTTTGTAAAAGCTTATAGTTTTTGATTTATACGTGAAAAACCGATTTAAAACTTTATATAACAAATTTTGCTTATAATTTGTCCCTCTATAGACTTATGGTATTATTTTTAATAAAATAATTTTCACCCCCGAGAAGGGGTGGCATCCAACCCCAGGGTAAAAGCGTAAGTTGGCATCATGTCACCTTTGTTCCTTGAAGTATCCTCTAATTACTCACCAATTTTCATGAAAATCGATGGAGGTTCAACGAAATCGGAGGTGAAAACCTTCAGTGACTGCACTAACCCACTTACACAACTAAACACATCAAAGATGTTTCAAGTTTAAACTGACGCTGCGAGCGTAGGTTCGTCCAGCCTAAAATTTACGGATACACGCATACACAAACATGTATATATACATATTCGTATGGGTTCTTTGGTTCCATATCGAGTATGAATCAATCTATGTGACATATGTGTATATAAAATTTCTAACGTACACAGTACAAAAAACACCGCTAACTTACTTATTATGCTTCCAATTCGGTCCAATTGGATTTCTCTATTTTTTAAAAATATTGGTTTTTTAACCATAACCTTTTCATTTTTGACGTTAAAGAGTTTGGCAACATGCATTTTGTAAAGCATTTTTGTAAAGCGTTTTGCATTTAAAGCCCTTAGGCTCAAAAATTAGTGACTTTGAAAGGGTTGGTAAAGGTAGTTTTTGCATGTTAGAATTTAATTATCAATATCTCACCAAATTTTTGCCTTACAAAAAATTTTCGCAAACCAACTTCTTGGTAATTAAAAAAGCTACAATTTTATATATAAATATTTTTTTCGTATCTCTGATGCTAATCTTTGTATTCTGAAGAAAAAGGTATTTTTTACCTAACCACAAAAATTCGTTATTTTCTTACAACTCCATTTTTGAAATACTAATCATTCTAAGCCGGTGGAACTTCTACAATCTATTATTAATACCTAAATAAAGAAGACTGCAAAAGTTATTATTATTAATACCTAAAAAGACCAATGACTAATTTTAATTAGGGTAGTAATTATGGGGTTGTTGTCGCTCTCCTTCTCGCTGAAAAAAATAGGGACTGACTTTCTTTTCATCATAAGTCACTCAATTTTTGAGATAGAGCGTTTTTTATTTTTAAAGGTAGATCTTTGTAAATAGTTTTCGGGTTTTTGACTTGGAAATTACAAAATTTAGCATTTGAGGAAGAATAGCTAACCTATAATAAAGTATAGCTTGGTTACTATTAGTCCCAAAGAAGATAAAAAATTTTTTATTTCTTCAAAATGTACATTTTTGTTAACAGGGTTGTTTTGATAAAACGAACAATTTTTGAGTTAGCAGAAAACTGGTTAAAAACTTTGATTTTTTCGATATAAATCTAACACTTTCGATAGCGAATAAATCGAATACTCTTAATTTTATCAAAAAAATGTATAGAACATTTTTTGCTTATAATTATCCGTTTTACCAAATTTTGTGGTCAAAATATAATACAAAATGTCCACCCTGAGATGGGATGGCAACCACCTTCATGGTAAAAGCGCATTTCGGCATCATATAGATTTTAATTCTTGGACTATCCACTACCTATTCTCAAATTTTCAAGCCAATCGATCTATTCTGTAAAAATTGCGAGGTGAAAACTTTCGGTTCCTGGACTATTTATCAATAAAGTGAATTTATTTTCTAGGTCAATTAAACTATAGACAGGAAACATTTCTTACTAACAATGTTAGTATTTAAAAGGATTCACGGGCATAGTTTACCGTACTTCAAAGCAAGAATTGCTACGTAAAGAGGTCTCCATTAATTATCCTAATAAATTGCTTTCAGTATCAAATATTCCTACAATATTTGATACGTAAAAGGTCAGTTAATTATGCAAATATTCATTACATGAAGAATTTTAATGAATTAACCGAAAACAAAAAATATTTTGACAGAGGAAAATTTTGTTTAAAACTTTTAATTTTCTGCTTTATTAGTTTAATTAAAAAATATAAATACATTTTGTAAAATATTAATGAATACATTTATTGCTGTTTAAACTACCAAAACTACAAAAGCTTTTTAATCGTTTCTCCTTTAAACAAGTTAGGCAAGATTGTTTTTAAAAAAATTTCCATATTATGGAATCGGTAAATAAATAGCAGTGGTAATAGTAAGGAGGTCAAATGAGCAGTGATGCGCAATCTAAGGTGTTGCTTCCTGATAACATCTCTAGCAACTAGTACTCAATTCTTATCCGCACCTCCAAGAAGTGTGGCTTAATCACATGGGTAAAATCTGGTAAACCTGAACAACCTTGCCGAAGATTGGGTAACTACTTATAGATAACAGAAGTTCACCTCTACGTCAACCAAACTCCTGTAGAAAGAGTGAAGCACTACAAATACTTCGGCACCATAATAATTGAAGAATGGACCAAGAACCAAGAGATAAGAGCGCGTATCGGAAAAGCTAGATCCACCTTCAACCGGATGGAGGCTTTCTTCAAGAGCCACAACCTCTCTCTTGGTATAAAAGTTAGAATGCTGCGATGCGATGTCTTCCCTCTTCTATTTGTTCAATCGTGGACTAGGGATGGCGGTTTTTGACAAAACACCGGTTTTCGGTTATACCGGTTTTTTTACTTACGGTTTAACCAGGCGGTTATAACCGTTCAAAAAAACCGGTTATTCCAAAACCGGTTTTCGGTTTTTTTAATCAATAGCCAATAGCCATTAGGTTAAAATTCTACATTTACATTGCACTTTAGTTTGTGATACTCGATTCAAATCGATATAAATATAGATACTATCGAAAGAATGTATCGATACCAAGATAATCAATCGACATATAAACAGCATTGGGATCGTATCCAACCGGGATGGAAAATAGAAATCAGTCATTAGTGTTAGTAACCAGTTATAACCGGGACAAAAAAACAACCGGAAAAACCGATTGTTGCAGAGTAAGAAAACCGGTTTTCGGTTATAACCGGTAGGTTTTTCCCATCCCTATCGTGGACTTTTAACGAAGATATGTGCAGAAAATTGGAAGCATTTGAGATGTATCTCTATCGGAGAATACTTAAAATCCCGTGGACTGACAGAGTCACAAATGAGGCGGCCCTCAGAAGAATGAAGAAGAAGCGAGAGGTACTGACCACCATCAAAACTCGAAAGTTACAGTACTTCGGACACATTATGCGAAATGACTCCAGATATGCCCTCCAACAAGCCATCCTACAAGGAAAATTTTTGGATAGCGGGATCCAGGAAGAAGAAGAATATCCTGGTTGAAGAACCTCAGAACCTGGTTCAACATAACATTTGTGTAGTTTTTCCTCGCTGCTGCGGATAAGATAGGTATTGATATGGTGATTGCCAACATTCGTAACGGATAGCCGATAGGCACATCAAAAAGAAGACTACTACTTACTACACTTTAAAACTATTTATACAGGGTGTTTGGTAAAGAATAGGCCATAGCTTAAACTTAGGTTCCTAAGGTTAAAAAAGGTCGATTTAAGCTAACTTACCTTGGTACAAAAGTTGATAATAACCGAAATACAGGGTGTCAAAATTAAACTTTTATTTTATTTATTTTTGAATATTTCCTGACAGGCATGGGACAATGACACGAAATTTGGTAAGTGCTGGTACTGTACACCCTACTAAATTATGTTAAACAAACGTTTCTGGCTACTACCAGAGGCGTACGACGGGGGAACGTGAATGGTTGACCCTTCCCAAATTCTACGCCACTGGCGGAATTCCTATTTTAGTGCAATTTATATATATAATAATAGTGTATATTTTTTTATTGTCCAATACTTTCTATGTAAATAACATACTCCTCATTCGTAACGATCAAGCCATTAGTTTTCGAGATATTTGAAGCTAAAAACGAAGGAGCATAATACATTATTAATCAAAATAAGTGTGCCTTTTCATTTATAACTTCAAATATCTCGAAAACTAATGACTTTATCGTTACGAATGAAGAGTATATTATTTTCATAGAAACTGTTATTATGCTAAAATAGCAGTTTTATCAGTGGTGTAGAATTTGGGAAGGGTCAACCATCACCTTTCCCCTGTCGTACCCCTCTGGTATTAACTAGAAACGAATATTTAACATAATTTAGTAGGGTGTACAGTACCTACACTTTCTGCCAGGTTATAAGGATATGTCAAATAGTTTTATAGTACCGGGCACACATAGTTCTTAAAGTTTTAAATAAAGAATAAAATATTTAAAAAAAAACGAATACTTTAAAATAATATGACATACCTATCCATGTCATGCTTGGCAGAAAATGTAGGTACTGTACACCTACTAATTTATCTTAAATAATCGTTTCTGGCTACTACCAGAGGCGTACGACAGGGGAAAGTGAATGGTTGACCCTTTCCAAATTCTACGCCACTAATGAAACTGCTATTTTAGCATAATTTTTAGATTCTGCAATACTTTTTATGCAAATAATATACTCTTCATTCTTAACGACAAAGTCATTAGTTTTCGAGATAGTTGAAGTTAAAAATGAAAAGGCACACTTATTTTGATTAGTGTATTATGCTCCTTCGTTTTTAGCTTCAAATATCTCGAAAACTAATGACTTTATCTTTACGAATCAACACTATGTTATTTACATAGAAAGTATTGGAGATTCAAAAAATTGCACTAAAATAGCAATTCCGCCAGTTGCGTAGAATTTGGGAAGGGTCAACCATTCACGTTCCCCAGTCGTACGCCTCTGGTAGTAGCGAGAAACGTTTGTTTAACATAATTTAGTAGAGCGTACAGTACCTACACTTTGTGCCAAGTATCATAAGGATATGCCAAATAGTTTTATAGTACCGGGCACATATAATTCTTAAAGTTTTAAATAAAGAATAAATTATTTAAAAAAACGAATACTTTAAAATAATATGACATATCCATGTCATACTTGGCAAAAAGTGTAGGCACTGTACACCCTACTAAATTATGTTAAATAATCGTTTCTGGCTACTACCAGAGGCGTACGACAGGGGAAAGTGAATGGTTGACGCTTCCCAAATTCTACGCCACTGATGAAACTGCTATTTTAGCATAATTTTTAGATTTTGCAATACTTTCTATGCAAATAATATACTCTTCATTCGTAACTATAAAGTCATTAGTTTTCGAGATATTTGAAGTTAAAAATGAAAAGGCACACTTATTTTGATTAGAGTATTATGCTCCTTCGTTTTTAGCTTCAAATATCTCGAAAACTAATGACTTTATCGTTACGAATGAACAGTATGTTATTTACATAGAAAGTATTGGAGATTCAAAAAATTGCACTACAATAGCAATTTCGCCAGTGGCGTAGAATTTGGGAAGGGTCGACCATTCACGTTCCCCCGTCGTACGCCTCTGGTAGTAGCCAGAAAAGTTTGTTGTAACATAATTTAGTAGGGTGTACAGTACCAGCACAACTTACTAAATTTTGTGTTGTTGTTCCATGCCTCAAAAATAAATAAAACAAATTTTAAACACTGACACCCTATATTTAGGTTATTATCAACTTTTGTACTAAGGTAAGTTAGCTTAAATCGACCTATTTTAAAGTCAGGAATCTAAGGTTAAGCTATGGCCCATTTTTTACCAATCACCCTGTATATTATTATCTAAACGAAACTGTTCTGCTTTTTTTGAGCATGTTTCTTCTATAGGCTCACCAATCATATGGACCAGTAACAGATTCTGTAAGTGAAACATTTGAAACTTTACTTGTTCACAATATAACAAGCAGGTGGATTTAGTAAGTCCTAGGTTTGCACCCAACGCAACGTAACCGGAAGTAAAACCTGAAGTCGATATTTTAACTCTTCGTCGATCTATAAGCAATTTTACTAATTTTGAGTTATTTTAAACAAACTTCCGATCATAACAATTTAACTTAAAATGACTCCAAAGCCAGAACTTAATACCATATAGTACTTCCGGTTGCAACTCTCGAACCGGAAGTCCAGGGTCAAATTTCTTACCTTTTATACCATCTTTGGTTTATGGGCTCTCATTCGACACCTCATTTGTCATTCTATCTGTTCTAATGACGAAGAAGTTGTGTTTATAGACGGACAGACAGACATAGATAATTTAAGGTTTTTTTAATGCAAAATGGGTGAAAACAACAAAATGTGCCTTACCAGGCTCATTATAATTATGTTCTTAAAGTGTTCATGTGTGGCATGCTGGCCACACGAAAGCCTCTTTTAACAAATAAACCAAGTTATACTGAATAAATCAATAGAAGTAATAATCTAATATTATGTCCTGTTCATCAACTTTTAGCAGGCCTACGATACGGTAAAGCGGCAACAGATGTACGAACTAATCAAAGAGATGGGCCTACCAAGTAAAATCCTCAGGATGGTAAAAATGACTATGGATATTACAACAAATAAAATGGCATGAAAGGGGCATAAATCAAATAATTTTGAAATATAGGAATGATTAAGACAAGGAGACCCACTATCAACGACTCTTTTTAATGTAATACTGGAAGGAATAATAAAAAAAGTAAAATAAACACACAGGAAACGATTTTTAAAAATGGCCATCAATGTATAGAATTCGCAGATGATCTAACACTATTAACGACAAGTAAGAAAGAGCTAAACAAATTAATGAGCTATATAATAAAAGAAGCAAAAAGGTTTGGTCTCCTCATAAATGAGGAACAGACAAAATTCATGATAATTGGAGAAAGAGATAAAGAAAAGGAAGACAATTTCACATTGGAGATAAAGGAGAAAATTCATGCGCATTTAAAAGAGTTTCAGAATTTACTTACCTGGGTGTAAAAGTAGATGAAAAGGGACATGGGGAAGGGGAGATAAAAGCAAGAATAGCAAAAGGAAACAAAAAGTATGGGGCATTGCAATCATTATTGAAATCCAAATATGTCTCAATAAAAACAAAACTAAGAATCTACAAAACAGTTATCAGACCTACAGCTACATATATGCATGTGAAACATGGGTGCTTAAAAAATCAGAAATAGACCTTTTCAAAAGATGGGAGAGGAAAATTCAAAGAGTAATATATGGAGGTGTAAAAAGAGATGGTCAATGGAGAAGAAGAAATAATAAGGAACTTGAAGAACTATACAACGGACCAAAAATAACGACGGTAATCAAAGCACACAGAATCCGATATTTAGGACACATTGAAAGAATGGGAAAGGAAAGAATGCCAAAAATGGTACTATCACGTAAACCAATACAAAAAAGAAGAATAGACCAAGAAGGAGATGGAAAGACAGCGTATATGAAGACTTACAAAAAAGTAATATTGTGATATTGTGAACTGAAAAGAAAAAGCTTTGGACAGAAAACAATGGAAGAAAGTGTTTAAAAAAAATAACGCAAAAGATGAAAAGCATATTAAGTTGTGAGATAAAAAGAAATGAAACTAGTAGAGGTGTGAAATTTAGCAATAAAAACCTACAAATTTATATTCTATTTATTGTTTCCCACCTTTAGACGTATCAGACGAGTTTGGCAACTGTCACTGTGACAGTGACAGTTTTAGTTGACATACTCCTCTGATACGTCTAAAGATGGGAAACAATAAATATAATGTAAATTTATAGGTTTTTATCGGTAAATTCCCCACCTCTACTAGTTTAATCTCACAACTTAATATGTTTTCCATCTATTGCGTTATTTTGCCGGTTATGATTGCGCTCATCAACCTGTTTGGTGTGCATATTTTTGAAAAAAGATTTTAATTAATAAAGTCTGAATTTTTCAAATTTTTGTTATTTTAATTTTCTTTTGATAATAACTTCAAAAATACTCGATATACGTAAAAATATTACAAAACAAAATCTGAGTTTTTTTAAGTAACATCTTTCGTTTTTTTTTAACTTATTTACCCTTTTCTTTCTTAAGAGAGAAACGTTTAAAGCCTAAATTTTACTGCGGCAACTGGTCTTTTCAATTGAACGGGAACTTTCAATTTTTTTTTGATCAACCTGATATCGTAAAAATAAATAGAGTTATTTTAAAAATTTTTTTTTAGAAAGAATTTTAGAGCATAAATTTTGATGCCATCAACTTCCTCCGTAGCTCATTTAAAAGGTACTTCTAAATACTTTGACAAAATGTTTAAATAAAATTTTAACTGACCATGATTTTGCAGTTCTGCGAGTTCTTCTTTATATATTTAATATATATCAGACAAATCCACTAACATTGGCAGCTTCATACACGTTGGAAAATCAATTTATTTACATAAGAAAATCTTTCTTTTAAATCAGCCGATAGAATATTCAGATGATTTACAATAACAAGTACAGCGGTATCATAATATATTTCACATTTTTAGAGCCAATGAAACTGTTCAAGATTTTGTTGTTAATATGTTTCGACATAGCTCAATGAAACAAAATATCTTTGTTTTGCATCGACAAGAGTTTTATTTGTTTCTTGAAGTTGATTATTTAATATATATTTAGTTATTAAACAATTTTCGGCTAAATAACTCACAAATGCTTTACCATCGATTGTTAACAGATACTAACTTCATTTCAGGTTTGTTACTTAAAAAATCACAGCTCCATAAATCTTTTCAAACAGTTCCCTTTAGATTGCCATCTAACATCAGTATGAAGTAAGGTAAAAGTCTCACGTGGTCTTAATTTTTAACATACCCATTAGTGAACAACTAGATCTAGATAAAGTGATAAAATAAAGGAAACAGGGGAAAAACGGGTTAAGTCACGATTTGGCGAATTTAAGATATTGACGTTATCCTATAGAACATAATACGTTAGATTTTGTTGTAAACATACCTCTCAGGACACAAATACGATACGTTAGGAAATATTTAATAAGAAAAATATCATGTACAGGGGAATAACGTGATAAGTCCGTATAGTGCCGAGCAAAAATGGGTTAAGTCGGCTATCTCTTGGACCTTGGATCTCAGATATGTAGTTTAAAAACATAATGGTAAATTACAAATTTTGACTCCAAAAACTTTGGTGTCTTAGCCTTTTGAACTTTTTATTTCTTTATGTTAAAATCATAAAATTTGACTTAGCTTGTTTTCCCCTGTACCCTTCAAATGTAGAATCGAGATAGCCTGCACAACATTTTTAAAATAAGGTCATTCCTTTGTAATGATGACTTGCAACTTCAACTTCGAAAGCGTATGTTGAAATGTTACATTTGGTCAGTCCCTCTATACGGTGTCGAAGCATGGACATTAAAAATATCCACCATTAATCGTTTGGAGGCCTTTGAAGTGTAGCTGTGCACATATGTACAGGGTTATTCACCATATTTTGACCCCCCTGTAAACTGCTTTATTTACAGAATTAGAAAAAAATGTAAAAAACAGAAGTTAATATTCGATTTTTAAATTATGATTTTTTGACATATATATCTTACTAGTAACGTCATCCATTTGGGCGTGATGACGTAATCCACTATTTTTTTTTAAAGTGAATAAGGATCGAGTGCTAGCTCATTTGAAAGGTTATTCAATTCCCTATTCAGTAATATAAACATTAACATGATTAATGATATAGGGTGTCCAAAAAAATTTTTTTAAATTAAATTAATTGTCACAAAAAGAAGAATGTATATAATTTATTTAATTCAAACTACATTCTACTGCTGTCAGAAAACAGAAATAAACATAAATAAGTTGCCACCCATCTGCCTCTTGGCAGTTTGAACATTGAATTTAAGCAAAAATCAATGTTCATTTGTGCCATAAACCTTCATATCTGTTTTTTAACAGCAGCAAAATGTATTTTAAATTAAATAAATTACATACATTTTTCTTTTTGTGTCAATTAATTTAACTCAAAAATTTTTTTTCGGACACCCTGTATAATTAATCATGTTAATGTTTATATTACTGAATAGGGAATTGAATAATCTTTCAAATAAGCTAGCACTCAACCCCTATTCCCATTAAAAAATAGTCGATTACGTCATCACGCCCAAATGGATGACGTCACTGGTACGATATATATGTCAAAAAATCATAATTTAAAAATCGAATAACTTTTGTATTTTACTTACTTACTTACTTAGTCCTAAGCCTTTCTACCTTTAGGTGTAAGGCTATTGTATTTTACATTTTTTTCTAATTCTATAAATAAAGCAGTTTACAGGGAGGTCAAAATATAGTGAATAACCCTGTACCATGGATGGCTCTGCTGACAAATGTAGCAGTCCTTAAGAGAGCAAATGCTCCTCGCGAACTGCTTGATAATATCAAATGTACAAAGATGGCCTATTTTGGACACGTAGTAAATGTCTACTTTTCAACTTATTATGATGGGCAAAATCGAAGGACGCAAAGGAATTGGTAGAAAACAGGCCTCTTGGTTGAAGAATATCAGGGAGTGGACAGGTATAAAGAAAGCAGA